>NC_143575.1:65621473-65921473 GCF_048544385.1 Mastigoproctus giganteus
AGTGGAATAACTATATACATATTTACATCCTCCCACTGTGGTGATATTTATCCTTATGGTGCCAAGGAATTTATTTTGATTTTCATTTGGACTGAGTGAAGTGTGATGTGTATTTGTATTATAATATCTGGTTTAATTTTCTATGGGATAGTCAGGGTCAGTAGCCTGTTAATTTTATTTATTATTATTATTGTTGTTTTCTTTTTTAGGGCTTGAATTTGGACATCCAGGTTACAGTGCGGTCAAACAACGAGCCTTGTCTGAGTGCAATAAACCCAGGGGTCTAATAGGGGCCTAATTGGATTGACGCCTGTGTGATGTCAGTTTATATTGGCTTGGATGGCTGTGTTTATATGGTATCTGATAAAATTAATCGTCATTTTATTCTTCATTAATTGTCTTAGTTTTATTAATGCTTCCAGTATATATTCCTGGTTATTACAAATTCGTATTATTCAAACCAAACCAACAGAATAATACTAATTTGTAATAATCAACAATATATGCTGGAGGCATTAATAAAATGAAAAGACAAGTTAATGAAGAATAAAATGACGATTAGTTTTATCAGATACCATATAAATGCAGCCATCCAAACCAATATAAACCGACATCACACAGACATCAGTTCAAATAGATAGGCTCACAGAGCAACTAATTAGGCCCTTATTAGACCCCCCCCCAGGTTTATTGTGCTCAGACAAAGCTCGTTGTCTGACTGCACTGTAACCTGGATGTCCAAATTCAAGCCCTAAAAAGAAAACAATAATAATAATAAATAAAATAACAGGCTACTGACCCTGACTATCCCATAGAAAATTAAACCAGATATTAAAATACAAATACACTTTACTCAGCCTACAAATGAAAATCAAAATAAATTCTTTGGCACCATAAGGATAGATATCACCACAGTGGGAGGATGTAAATATGTATATAGTTATTCCACTGGGCATAAATTGGCTGTTA
Source organism: Mastigoproctus giganteus (assembly GCF_048544385.1). Classification (NCBI taxonomy): domain Eukaryota; kingdom Metazoa; phylum Arthropoda; class Arachnida; order Uropygi; family Thelyphonidae; genus Mastigoproctus; species Mastigoproctus giganteus. Next base: position 65,622,443 of record NC_143575.1, read on the forward strand.
TGCTGTAGGAAGGTTATACCAGTTTTTGCCCAGTGGATAACATTAACAAAAAAAAAAATTAATTTAATAAGTGTTTTTAAATAAGTCTCTGTATGCATTTACCCCAAATCTTAACATCTTTTACATATGAAATTCTTAATATGCTTATTCATAATACCAGAAAACTTAATACGTAATTCTTAATACCAGCAAAGGTGCCTCTGTAGCCAGGTGGGCAGGAGCAGCAGCGCGTAGCACATGCTTCTTGATTAGACCGGGGTTCGAGCCCGTGACCACCAAATATGGAGGATGCGGAAAGGTCAGGGAATGACCACCGCATATCCCCGGAGCAATATGGCCTTAGTTGCTAATGCTCCTAAAAACCAAATAACAAACAAACAATATCACAAACAATAAATAGATCGATTAATTAATTAAAGTATAACATTGTGTTTACTGACAAACTTACTAAATTAGAAGAGAGGGCATGCACAACCATCTATAAAATCAGTATGTTGAGCTGCCTTAAGGCTTTTTTGTATTGACCACAGTCCACAAAGGATACATGTAAATGTGCATCATATTTTATATTGATGCATACCCGTTTGGCTTTGGGTCCCAATCCCAGCTTATTGTTAATATGAAATAATTTGGATTTCAGAAATTAAAAATATACTTATAATCCATTATACCTAAAACTAAAAACTTAATATGATAAAGATCTAGTAAAACTGTTATTGGGACTACAGAAACGGGTATGCGTCAGACATTCTTTTAATATTGGCTATCTGGCCGCTCAAAGCTCCTGAGGAAGTAGAGAAGAGATGACCATGTGAAAGAATGTAACTTTGTTCCCTAATTTTTCCTTAATCATTTTCCTTAAATTACCTTAATTTCTCCTAACTTTACTTTATTATTATTTCCACTAACCTATTATTGTCTTGTAATAATTCTTTTAGAAATTTAAATTCAACATGTAACATCAGACTAACCGACCACTGCTAGCACACCAATTGCTAGGCAGACAGTCAGGCCTCAATGACAGAAATGCCTCCCACCCTAAATAAAAATCATAAATCAAATAAAATTTATGCACTATATTATTAATCTGCGTATAATGTATAATTGTTAAACCAGCAATAGCATTAACGGTGCACTAACATGAAAGTTTATCCATCACAGTAATTAAAGACTAAAATTGGCAGTTAAAAATTATAAATAAATATATACACACACACACTGGTGTTCAAAGAAAGTGCATTACCTAGCAATTTCACGTTTCTAACCCTTTTTCGCGATGGTATGTTACATTAATGACTAGCATCACAAATAGAAATATAAACAAAAGATATTTATTAATATTTAAGACAAAGCTAAATAATATTTGACAGGTGCTCTCAGAATATTCCAAAATGAGCATTTGCAACATTTATACAACGGTTTTGGTAAACATGACAATTATGGCTGAAATGTTATCAGAAGCCCTCAATTTGCTTCAGTTTATCATTTTAAATGAAAAGTTCACTAGGTGCAAACTAATATTTAGTTGAAACGCCTCTGGTCCTGATGACAGCAGCACACTGAGGCATTCACAAGATCAATTTCTAAAGATAATCAACTGATAGTTTGTGGTTCCAAACACGAATTATGGCTTCCTGAAGGTCACGAAGGGTCTTTGGTTTCTTTCTGGCAACTGCAGATTCCACACGATGCCAACAGTTCTCTATAGGATTCAGGTCTGAGCTGTTTTCTGGCCAGCTAAGAGTTGTAATGGACCGTTCTTTCAACCATTTTTTCACCTGTAACAAATGTAAACACATTTCTGTCGAACCTGTAATGCAGAAATGAAGCTAAAGTAACTACAGAAGTGCCTACTTACACTTTTTGCCTGATGAAAAGGAGCAGAGTCATCCTGAAAGATGCAGTTACTTGGTAGGTTGAAATGGTCTGTAATGGTTGGCAGCAGTTTGCCTTCCAATATAGCCAGGTATCCATTGGCATTTATGGAAACTTTTATAAACTGCAGGTGACCTACTCCATGATACGAAATGCACCCCCATATCATTTGGCTGGTAGGGAATTTCACTGTAGACAGACACCATTCAGTCTGGATGGTATTCTTAACCACGTCTACAGCAGATCATTTGTCTCCCATCAGAGCCATGCAGGTCGAATTTCTTCTCATCAGAGAAAATAACTGACTTCCATTGCTTGGTGGTCCATTTGACATGCTTCTTACACCAAATTAATCAGGCCTTTTTCATTTTTTGTGCCAGGAGGGGCTTCTTCTTAGGACAACGAACTAAAAGCCCATTTTTGAATAGGCGTCTTCTGAATGTTTCTGCACTTACTACCACTCCTGTATGTTCTTCCCATTCTCTTTTCAGCTCAGACGAAGAAGCTTTACAGTTTTTAAGGCATCAGCACTTGACAACGTGGTCCTGTTTTGGTGTAGAGACTCATTTGCATCCTGTTCCTTTTTTCCTATCAGCAGAACCAGTATTCTTGAGTTTGTAAAGAAATCTACTCACTGTCGACCGATTACAAGACACTATAAGCAATATGATGGGAAGAACACCCTTCTTCGTGTAAAGCAACAATAGCACTCTTTTTTTTCGTGGCATCAACTGCACGTAACTCGCCATCCTGACGCAGTCAAGGAATGAGTGCTTATACAGCTGAAAGTAACAGCTGATGCAATGTTACATCACCTATGCATGTCAATCTTATCTGATGCATTCTGTAGGAAATATTGCCATATATTTAGGTTATTCGGACAACAATTACAATTTTAAAAAGTCGTGCACTTTCTTTGAACACCAGTGTGTATATATACAAATTTTTTTTTTTTTTTTTTACAGAAAGTCTGAAATCCAGTATATGGTACCCCTCATGTTACGCTATGTAACAAACAGAAGGTTGCCTGAAGGATGTGAACTGAGAAAAATAATTGTAATTAGAAGGGGAAAAAAAACACTTATTAGGATGGTCATGATTTTAATTGATTTTCATTTTTGTTTAGTGAAAAAAGGTTAGGTTTTTTTCTGTGAAATAATAACAATACATACTTCTTTTAACGATAAAAACAAGAGAAATTAAATAATATAATTAAATATATTTTTCTGCTAAGTGAATTTTTCTTGAAAATTCTTCAATTGCTATTTTTTCATAAAATTCTTCACAAGAACTAGCAACATTGCATTTAACTTGTAGTATTGCTCTCAGCGTTTCTGTCACTGTATTTTTGTTGACGTCCACAACTTATTTACTACCGAAAAAACTCTTTCTGTTGCGGCATTGGTAAACGTGATGCAATTGATTTGCATTACGTTTGCCATGAAGTATGGAGGCCACATGTCCAATCTGGGACAGTTTGCAATGCAAGGGCAAACAACTGAAATCCGGGACATCTGGTCACTTTACATTAAGGGCAAGCTGCTGCTATGGGGATAAAGGGATGGTTGAGTGGGAGAAGACAGAGAGTGGTAATCAATGGACACTGCTCTTTGTGGACTAATATTAGTAGTGGTGTCCCCCAGGGGTCCATGTTGGGCCCACTGTTGTTTTCTGTATTTATCAATGATATTGATGAAGCTATATCAGGCTTAATGTCCAAGTTTGCTGATGATACAAAGGTTGGCAGGGTCGTTAATGACACAAAGCTACTGTAACAGGATCTAGAAAAGTTAAGCAGATGGGCTGAGAGGTGGTAACTGAAGTTCTACATCGACAAATGTGAAGTACTGCATATGAGTAGTAGTAGTAACCCCAGAGTAATGTATCAACTGTGTAATACTACACTGAGGGTGGTAAGAAATGAAAAAGACCCCCAGGTCTTTTTCATTTGTGTAGTCAAATATGAAGTTTTCTGAGCAGTGCAGACTGTCTGCAAGAGTAGCTCATGGTGTCTTGTCAGTGATATACAGGAATTTTTCTAGCAATGATAAGGAGGTGATTATCCCCTTGTATAAGGCAATGGTAAGGCCACAACTTGAGTACTGTATACAGGTCTGGAGGCCTCATTTTAGGAAGAATGTAGAGCTGCTTGAATGAGTACAGAGAAGGGCAACGAGATTGGTGAATGGAACAAAGGGTTGCTCTTACAAAGAAAGACTTCAGTTCTGCAAATTGCAGCATCTGGAGACTAGGCATCTACGAGGTGATCTGATTGAGGTGTATAAGGCCTTGAATAGATTGAGTAGGCTCAATGCTGATGGGTTTCTTCCTCTTGCCCAGATTAGTCGCCGGAGGGGACATAAATTCAAATCGAGGAAAGACATTTGTCGAATAGATGTGCAGAAATTTTTCTTTAGCCAGCGGGTAGGTGATTGCTGGAACAAACTTCCATCTGTCATTGTAGAAGTTGATAGCTTAAATAAATTCAAGAAAGAAGTTTACAAACTTTTGGAGCAAATGGATGGGTGAAATGGGTAGATTTTTTTTTTTTTTTGGCTGGTGCTCTATAAGCTTGCTTTCTTGCATTGTAAGCCTCTACTAATGCTAATATGCAGTTTCTAAATGTTTGTGGGGAAGAAATCTTATTTTGAACTGTGGAAGCAGCAGGTCAGAGGACGAGCTCAGCAGACCTTATAGGGTGTCTTGACAGTGGATTTCTTAAAGCATCTGGCATCTGTAAGACCTGTTATTGCCACACCTATCAGAGTTTATTTTAAGGATGTTGAAGAACTGTAGAGTATTGCCTGAGAACCTTTTCTTTAGACCCAAGAGGTTTGTGTCATTCTGAGAGGGAGGTACCATTTTGATTGTTCAGCATCTCTGGTTCTTCTTTGCAAAATAATCTGTTCAACTGAGGGGTGGCATCAATTCATCCAGACAGCAGTTTTGCTGGGGTGGACATATTCTTGGTAAGAACGATGTAGCTCCAGGATGTCATATTTGAGTGTGTAAGATGGATAAGAAATAGTGAGTGAATTCTCCTGCTTTGTGGTTCATCCATTGTTGGATCCAGATTCCATGGCTAGGAATTTGTTTTGGTCGAAAATCAGTGCTGAGGTCCAAATCAGGGAGGCATACAGTGGTATGTGTGTGAGGCATCTCTCCCATATACTGGTGTATCCGGGTCCAGCTCTGGGCCAGTTAGTTCTTATGCTGCCCAGAAGGCAGCATAAGTTTCCTTTTTAGTGTGCATGAAGTGATCCTGGAAGGTGAAGTTTTCATCCCAGATCAGAGTAGGATGAGACACTTTGTATCCGTTTCCCATTCAGGATTACTTGGATATCATTCCTCATTTGCCGCATTAGCATTAGTAGAGGCATTTGATGCAAGAAAGCAAGCTTATGCAGCATCAGCCGAAAAATAAATAAAATAAATAAACTAAACTATAAAAAAATAAACAAGTAATTATAGACCTGTTAGTTTAACTTCAGTTCCAGGTAAATTAATGGAGGCACTGGTTAAAGAAGCACTGCAGGATCATCTAGACAAGAATTCCGTTATAGCTCAGACACAGCATGGTTTTGTTAAGGGCAGGTCTTGCCTGACCAATTTGATTGGATACTATGATGTAGTCACAAAAGAACTGGATGCAGGGAATAACTTTGATATTATATATTTGGATCTTAGAAAGGCTTTCGATACTGTTGCACATGGAAGACTGCTGCACAAATTGGAGCAGTGTGGCATTGGAGGCAAATTGCTGCTATGGATAAGGGGATGGTTGAGTGGCAGAAGACAGAGAGTGGTAATCAATGGACACTGCTCAACGTGGACTAATGTTATTAGTGGAGTTCCTCAAGGTTCAGTGTTGGGTCCGTTGTTGTTTTCGGTGTTTATGAATGATATTGATGATGGGATATCAAGTTTAATGTCCAAGTTTGCAGATGATACAAAGGTTGGCAGGGTCGTTAAGGACACTACTGACGCTATGCTGCTGCAACAGGATCTGGAAAGGTTGAACAGATGGGCTAAGAGGTGGCAAATGAAGTTTAACATTGACAAATGTAAAGTACTACATATGGGAAACAGTAACCCCAGAGCAACGTATCAACTCTGCGGTACTACACTGACAGTGGTGGAGAATGAAAAGGACCTGGGGGTAATTGTGCAGGCAGATATGAAGTTCTCTGAGCAGTGCAGACGAGCTGCAAGAGTAGCTCATGGTGTCTTGTTAATGATATACATGAATTTTTCTAGCAGGGATAAGGAGGTGATTATTCCCTTGTATAAGGCAATGGTTAGGCCACATCTTGAGTACTGTATACAGGTCTGGAGGCCTCATTTCAAGAAGGATGTAGAGCTGCTGGAACGGGTACAGAGAAGGGCAACAAGATTAGTAAATGGAACAAAGGGTTGCTCTTACGAAGAAAGGCTTAAGTTTTGCAAATTGCAGAGTCTGGAGACTAGGCACCGGCGAGGTGATCTGATAGAGGTGTATAAGGCTTTGAATGGTTTGAGCATGCTCAATCCCAATGGGATTCTTCATCTTGCTCAGAATAATCACCTCAGAGGGCATAAATTCAAATTGAGGAAGGACGGATGTCGGATAGATGTGCGGAAATTTGCCTTTGGCCAGCGGGTGGTTGGTTGGTGGAACCGACTTCCATCACTTGTTGTTGAAGTTGATAGCCTAAACAAATTTAAAACTCAACTGGACAGGTATTTCGAACGAACGGAGGGGTGAAATGGGAGTGGTTTTTTTTTTTTTTTTTGGCTGATGCTGAATAAGCTTGCTTTCTTGCATCATATGCCTCTACTAATGCTAATGCTAAAAAATAACCACTTCCACTTCACCCCTCTGTTCGTTCGAAATACCTGTCCAGCTGAGCCTTAAACTTATTTAGGCTATCAACTTCCACGACAAGGGATGGAAGTCATCATCAGTCAACGTCAATCCATCCCTTCCACGGCAAGGGATGGATTGACGTTGTAGAGCGGATATCATTTTTTAAGGGCACAAAAGGTGATATAGTTGTACACGTTGGCACTAATGATATTAAGAGTAGGAGACCGGCGGAATTACTTAACAAGTACAGGTCACTGTTGAAAAAAAGCCATGAATTAGGGTTGAATTTGAAAGTGTCTGCAATTCTGCCCAGACACGATAGGAGGGAGTATATGATGAGAGCCCTGTCGATCAATTCGGCCCTGGAAGGATTGTGCAAGGCTCAAGTGGTAGAATTTTTTTCAGCCTGGTCTGTACTTGTTAACAGGAGAGGCTGCTTCTACAGGAATGGGATACACTTAAATAGAAAGGGTGCAAGAATGTTTGCTGATGCTATCGAGGCAGTGTTAGGTGAGTCGGAAAACTGCTAGATTGGGAGGATACAAGGACTAATAGATTAACAGTAGCCACTGGCAGAGGTGAAAGTGATTCTTGCACTGCTTCTATTGGAATGAGCCGCAGCCTGGAAAATAAGATGCAGGATATTTCAGAGACTGCTGGGAATCATTGGGGTACAAATAAACACATAGGTTGTGTTAGGGTAGCTAAGAAAAAGAACAGGTGCATGTATACTTGCGTGTACACCAATGCCAGGAGTTTAGTAAATAAATTTGATGAATTTGAGGTATTGCTCAAAACATCAAAGGCAGATATTGTGGGGATTTCAGAGATGTGGTGTCACACAGATATAAGGAATGCAGAACTGGAATTTGGGGAGTACAATATCTACAGAAAGGATAGACAGGGTAGGAAGGGAGGAGGGGTTATGCTATTAGTTAAGAAATACATAAAATCCAAGGAAGTGAAGCCAGTCGACAGTGCAGTGTCGAGTCAGTTTGGTGTGACATAAGCATTGGGAGATCAAAATTGAGAGTAGGAGTGTGCTATAGGCCTAATGACTCTGATGAGTATAATAAGAAACTGTACGGGGAAATAGAGTGGGCCAGTAAATAGAGTCTTATAATGGGGGATTTTAATTTCCCAGATATTGACTGGAAATTGGGGGCTGGTCACTCACACACTATCAAGGCTTTTGTGGATTTATTGGACAATTGTTTTCTACATCAGCATGTTCGGGAGGCAACTAGGGGGAGTAATACTCTTGATTTGATGATCAGTAGTGATTCTTTATGCATTAAGAATCTGCAGGTAAATGAACCACTAGGTGGCAGTGATCACAGTGTGCTGAAGTGGGATTTACTCAAAGAGGTAACTACCATTAGGGGTAAAGGGAAGGGTTATTGCTTTCGTAAAGGCGACTACGATGGACTGAAACAGTATTTAAATTCTACACAGTGGGACCAACTGATGATGTTACCAACAGCAAATTCAAAATGGGAAGCATTCAAAGAACTTATCTTGGAAGCTACTAGGCTTTACATACCAACTAAGAAATATTGTTCAAGGTTTAGGCCTAAGTGTATGTCAGATGAACTAATGAGACATATGGCAGAGAAGAAAAATGCATGGGATACATACAAATTAACACGTGACACAGAGGCCTATGATAGATACAAGTTGATCTGTAACCAAGTTACAAAGGAGGTTAGGCAGGCGAAGGCAGATTACGAGAAATCTTTGGCTAGGGATGCAAAGAAAAACAGCAAAGAGTTCTTTACTTATGTAAACTCTAGAAGGAAGGGGATGAATCAGATTGGTCCACTTGATATCGATGGGTCAGCTGTTGATGATCCTGCTCAGGTAGCTAACAAACTGAATGAATATTTTGCATCGACATTCACACATGAGGAGTTATTCAACGAGGGGAATGCCAGAGGTGTATTCAACTCTGGCAGTAAGCTAGAGAATCTTGTAATAACTGAGAGTAAAGTGGAGGAGAAATTGTTGAAGATATATACAAGAAAGGCACCTGGGGTGGATGGGATCTATCCAGTTATATTAAAGGAGGCAGCAAAGGAAGTAAGCAAACCCTTAACCATAATTATGAGAGCTTCCTTGGACTCAGGGGAAGTACCCATGGACTGGAGATGTGCAAATGTGACCCCAATTCACAAAGGAGGATCAAAGGGCGACACAAGTAATTATAGACCTATTAGTTTAACTTCTGTTCCTGGAAAATTAATGGAGGCACTGGTTAAAGAAGCACTGCAGGATCATCTAGACAAGACTTCAGTTATAGCTCAGACACAGCATGGTTTTGTTAAGGGGGAGTCTTGCCTGACCAATTTGATTGGATACTATGATGCAGTCACAAAATAACTGGATGCAGGGAATAACTTTGATATTATATACTTGGATCTTAGAAAGGCGTTTGATACTGTTGCGCATGGAAGACTACTGCACAAATTGGAGCAGTGTGACATTCGAGGCAAATTGCTGCTATGGATAAAGGGGTGGTTGAGGGGGAGAAGACAGAGAGTGGTAATCAATGGACACTGCTTATCGTGGACTAATGTTATTAGTGGAGTTCCTCAGGGTTCAGTATCGGGTCCATTATTGTCTTCTGTATTTATAAATGATATTGATGATGGTATATCAAGCTTAATGTCCAAGTTTGCAGACGATACGAGGGTTGGCAGGGTTGTCAAGGACACTACTGACACTATGCTACTGCAATAGGATCTGGAAAGGTTGAGCAGATGGGCTGAGAGGTGGCAAATGAAGTTTAACATTGACAAATGTAAAGTACTACATATGGTAAACAGCAATCCCAGAGCAACGTATTAACTCTGTGGTACCACACTGACAGTGGTAGAGAATGAAAGGGACCTGGGGGTGGTTGTGCAGGCAGATATGAAGTTTTCTGAGCAGTGCAGACGGGCTGCTCATGGTGTATTGTCGATGATATATAGGAATTTTTCTAGCATGGATAAGGAGGTGATTATTCCCTTGTATAAGGCAATGGTCAGACCACACCTAGAGTACTGTATACAGGTCTGGAGGCCTCATTTCAAGAAGGATGTAGAGATGCTGGAACGAGTACAGAGAAGGGCAACAAGATTAGTGAATGGAACAAAGGGGTGCTCTTACGAAGAAAGGCTTAAGTTTTGCAAATTACAGTGTCTGGAGACTAGGCACCGGCGAGGTGATCTGATAGAGGTGTATAAAGCCTTGGATGGTTTGAGCATGCTCAGTGCTGATGGGATTCTTCCTCTTGCTCAGAATAATCACCTGAGAGGGCATAAATTCAAATTGAGAAAGGACAGATGTAGGATAGACGTGAGGAAATTTGCCTTTAGCCAGCGGGTGGTTGGTTGGTGGAATAGACTTCCATCCCTTGTCGTGGAAGTTGATAGCCTAAATAAGTTTTTAAGGCTCAGCTGGACAGGTATTTCGAACGAACAGAGGGGTGAAGTGGAAGTGGTTATTTTTTATTTATTTATTTTTTATTTTATTTATTTATTTTTTTGGCTGATGCTGCATAAGCTTGCTTTCTTGCATCAAATGCCTCTACTAATGCTAAAGTCTGTTCCACCAACCAACCACCCACTGGCTAAAGGCAAATTTCCTCACGTCTATCCGACATCTGCCCCTCCTCAATTTGAATTTATGCCCTCTCAGGTGATTATTCTGAGCAAGAGGAAGAATCAGGTGATTATTCTGAGCAAGAGGAAGCTTTGTGATTGACATGTGGGTGGATTTGGAGTGATTAAGTTCTAATCACTCCATTTGGAATAGGACAAGGGTATGTCTGCCAGGGTCAAAATTTGATGATGTTGTAGAGCAGATATCATCTTTTAAGGGTACAAAGGGTGATATTGTTGTACACGGCGGCACTAATGACATTAAGAGTAGGAGATCTGCGGACTTACTTAACAAGTACAGGTCAACGTTGAAAAAAAGTTGCGAGTTATGGTTAATTTGAAAGTGTTTGCAATTCTGTCTAGACATGATAGGAGGGAGTATATGATGAGAACCTTGTCAATCAATTCGGCCCTGGAGAAATTGTGCAAGACTCATGGGGTAGAATTTTTCTCATCATGGACTGTGCTTGTTAACAGGAGAAATTGTTTCTACAAGGATGGGATACACTTAAATAGAAAGGGTACAAGAATATTTGCTGATGCTATCGAGGCAGTGTTAGGTGGGTTGGAAAACTGTTAGCTTTGGGGGATTCACAGACTAATAGATTAACGGTAGCCACAGACAGAGGTGAAAGTGATTCTTGCATTACTTCTATTGGAACGAGCAGCAGCCTGCAAAGCGAGGTACTGGGGATTTTAAGGGCTGCTGGGAGTCATCATGGAACAAGTATGTATACACCTGTTCTGCTCCCAGAGGGAGTAGAACAGGTGTATGTATACTTGCATGTACACCAATGCTAGGAGTATAGTAAATGAATTTGAAGTGGTGATCAAAGACCTTAAAAGGGGATATTGTTGGGATATCTGGGATGTGGTGCCCCACAGATATAAGCAATGCAGAATTGGAATTTGGGGAGTACAATGTGTACAGAAAGGATAGACAGGACAGGAAAGGAGGAGGGGTTATGCTGTTAAGAAACACGTAAAATCTAAGGAATTGCCATTGGTGTGACATAAGCACTGGGTAAAGGCAAATGAGAGTAGGTGTGTGTTATAGGCCTAATGCAGTGGTTTTCAACCCGGGTGCCGCAGCAACATTCCAGGGGTGCCACGTAATTTGGGTTTAAGTTATTTCAGTCCTTAAATCAATTCGATATATATTATTATTATTATTATTTTTTAAATTTATGTTCATTTCATTATAAAAAAGTGTACAGTATCTTTTTAATTTTGTGGTAATCTATAATTGATGTTTACTTAGTACCTCTGTATAAAGAATAAAATTATTATATGCTGTATATATATAATTTGTATTATGAAATGTAATTTTTATAATTATATAACATATATATTTTTTAATATTATATATTAAAATATATATATTGAGTAGTAACAAAATTGAGTAGGGGTGCCGCAAAATAAAATAAATTACTTAGGGGTGCCGTTATTAAAAAAAGGTTGAAAACCACTGGCCTAATGAATCTGATGAGTATAATGAGGAATTGTGCAGAAAAATAGTGGGCCAGTAAATCAGAATGTCTTATAATGGGGGATTTTACCTTTCCAGTTATTGAATGCAACCAGAGGGAGTAATACTTTTGATCTGATTATCATTAGTGGTTCTTCATGCGTTAAGAATCTGCAGATAAAAGAACCGCTAGGTGGCAGTGATCAGTGTACTGATATGGGATTTACTTAAAGATGTAAGTACCATCAGTGGCAAGTGGAAGGATTTTTGCTTTTATAAAGGTGACTACAGTGGTCTCAGAGAGATTTTAAATTCTATACAGTGGGATCAACTGATAATGATACCAACAGTGAATTCTAAATGGGAAGTCTTCAGGGAATTAATCTTGCAGGGTACTAGGCTTTTCATACCAACTAAGAAATACCGTTCAAGGTTTAGGCCTAAATGGATATCAGATGAATTAATGTGACTCGTGACAGAGAAGAAAAATGCATGGTATGCATATAAATTATCAGGCGACACAGAAGACTATGGCAGATATAGACTAGTCTGTAATTAAGTCACAAAGGAGGATAGGCAGGCAAAAACAGATTATGAGAAATCTTTAGTGAAGGATGCAAAGAAAAACAGCAAAGAGTTCTTTACTTATGTAAACTCTAGAAGGAAAGGGATGAATCAGATTGGACCACTTATGATCATGCTCAGGTAGCTGATAAACTGAATGAGTATTTTGCATCTACATTCACACATGAGGAGTTATTCAAGGAGGGGAATGCCAGAAGTTTATCAAACACCAACAGGGAGCTAACTGATTTTATAATAACTGAGAACAAAGTTAGGAAAAATTGTTGAAGTTAAACATAAGGAAGGCACTTGGGGTGTATGGAATCTATTCGGTTATATTAAAGGAGGCAGCAAAGGGAGTAAGCAAACCCTTAGCCATAATTATGAGAGCTTCCTTGGACTCAGTGGAGGTCCCCATGGACTGGAGATGTTCAAGATCTGTTAGTCTAACTTCTGTTCCAGGGAAAATAATGGAGTGACTGGTTAAGGAAGCGATGCATTCAATCATCTAGAGAAGACTGCAGTTATAGTTGAGCTCCATCATGGGTTTGTTAAGGGGAGGTCGTGTCTGACAAATTTGATTGGATACTATGATGTGGTCACAAAGGAATTGGATGCAAAGATTAATTTTGATAACATGTACTTGGATTTTAGGAAAGCTTTTGATACTGCGGCACATAGAAGACTGCTGTACAAATTGGAGCAGTATGGCATTAAGGTCAAGTTGCTGCATTGGATAAAAGGATGGTTTATTGGGAGAAGACAGAGAATGGTTATCAATGGACACTGCTCTTCATGGACTAATGTTATTAGTGGAGTCCCCCAGGGTTCGGTGTTGGGCCCATTGTTTTTTTCGGTATTTATCAATGATATTGATGAGGGTGTACCAGCGTTAATGTCTAAGTTTGTAGATGATACGAAAGTTGGCAGGGTTGCTAATGACAGTAATGATAATACGTTACTGCAACAGGATCTGATAAAGTTGAGTAGATTGCAGATGGTTTGAGAGGTGGCAACTGAAGTTTAACATCGACAGATGTAAAGTACTGCATATGGGTAGCAGAAACCCCAGAGTAACGTATCAGCTGGGTAGTACTACACTCAGCTGATACTCTGGGGTTACTGCTACCCATGGCAAATGAAAAGATCTGGGGATAATTTAATTGTTCAGTCAGATATGATTTTGTGAGCAGTGCAAAATGGCTGATGGTGTCTTGTCAATGATATGTAGAAATTTTGCCTCATTTTAGGAAAGATGTAGAGCTGCCAGAATGAGTACAGAGAATGGAACCAAAATTGGTGAGTGGAACAAAGGAAGGCTTAAGTTCTGCAAATTGCAGCTTCTGGAGACTAAGCATCTGCAAGGTGATCTGATTGAGGTGTATAAGGCCTTGAATGGACTGACAAGCTCAATGCTAATGGGATTTTTCCTCCTGCTCAGATTACACACCATAGCAGGCATTAATTCAAATCGAGGAAAGACAATTGTAGAATAGATGTGCGGAAATTGCCTTTAGCCAGCGGGTTGTTGATAGTTGGAACAAATTTCCATCTGTTGTAGTGGAGGTCAGCCACTAACATACTTATGGGGGATGCAGGGAGAGCATTTGCTCCCCTTGCAACATTTTTGCCTTAAATGGTGTCTATGGAAGGGTGCACAATTTCTTGACAGGGAAATAGATCATACACTGAGGTGAGCAACTTAAATAAGTTCAATGCAGAACTAGACAAGCATTTGGAGTGAATGATGGGTGAAATGGGAAAGGCGTTTTTTTTTTTTTTTTTTTTTTTGGGCTGATGCTATAAAAGCTTGTTTTCTTGCATCATATGCCCTACTAATGCTAAATGCTAATTATAATCCTATCGTCCCTAAGTAGTCAGCTAGATGCTTGATTTATGTTGCTACTTGTTGGTTTATTGCCACTGTGTGTTGAGGGTCCTTCGAAATTACAAAACTTCAAATCATCAGCATATGAGCTGAAGTTAGAATATGATGCTAGTAGGGGTTCCAACTTTGCAGTAAAGAGGATAGACAGTGATATCCCACCTTAAGGTACACATCTTCTGAACGGTTGTCCTGTAGGTTTCATGAGAAATAACAAGCCATTTCAGCTAAAGTGGGAGAGGAGCAGCAGGGCTTAGCACACGCTTCTTGATTAGACCGGGGCCAATGGCCACCTTGCTTAGAAGGTATATCATATGTGGGTTATACCCTAGGTGCAGTTAGCCAATCAGTTGATTAATAAAAATTATTACATGCAAATTTTATATAAATACAGGTAACTCTCATATAACACAGTAGATAGGTGACTATAAAATCTTGTTTAGTGTGAAACTGTGTTATATGGGACTAAGAACAAGTACAAAAAGGGGGTGGGGTACATTTTAAAAACTAGCAAAAATAAGCAATTTTTTTTATAAATATCGGAAACTTAATTTTTATTAAAATAGTAATAACTGAAGAAACGTCTTACAAACTGATACATGTATGTCAGATTACGTATGTTCATTTATTTTTATTCCTATTCATTGCTCCTAAGCACAATCAATCAAATAAGAACATTTTCTCTGTTGCAGAATATCTTCACCTTCTGAACTTTCTTCCGCAGCATCTAGATTTTGTGTATCTTCTCTCTTTAAAAAATCAGTAATCTGAGTTTGTTTGCTTTTGCTTGATAGACCTTTGCAAATTTCATGGTATAGAACTAAGCAATTTTGAAGCTCCCTTTTGAACTTAGTGCTCTGTTCAGTCAAAGGATCTACATTCAAAAAATAAGATTCTAATTGCTTGAAATTCTAATCTAAGTCTGTGACTTCCCATGTGCTTTTTAGAGTAAAATTTGGAACTTCATCTGCACTATGACTTCTGAAATGATTTGACTTACCTCTGATGCCTTTTCCATCAAATCCACTCCTCCAGCCTCTTTTTTTACCAGTAATTCTTGGACGTGTTTAGTATAGTAGTCATATCATCAAAACCTTCCCCTCCTACCAAATTAGCAAGGTATACTTAGCAAATTGTACTATTGCACTGATTCCGTTTCTGAACTGACAGACTAAGAACTGAGTTTAGCATTAGAAGAGGCATATGATGCAAGAAAGCAATTAGATATAGCATCAGCCAAAAAAAAAAAAAAAAACACCCTTTTCCATTTCACCCATCCATTCACTCCAAATGTTTGTCTAGCTCTGCCTGGAATTTATTTAAGCTGTCAACTTACAACGACAGATGGACGCTTGATCTAGCAATCAACCACCTGCTGGCAAAGGAAATTTCTGCACATCTGTTCTACAGCTGTCTTTCCTCAATTTGAATTTATGTCCCCCTCAGGCAATTAAGCTTGCTCAAACCATTCATGGCCTTATACACCTCACAGGTGCCTAGCCTCCAGACACTGTAATTTGCAAAACTTAAGCCTTTCTTCATAAGAGCAGCCCTTTGTTCCATTCACTAATCTTGTTGCCCTTCTCTGCACTCATTCCATCAGCTCTACATCCTTCCAAAATGATGATTCCAGACCTGTATACAGTACTCAAGGTGTGGCCTCACCATTGCCTTATACAAGTAGATAATCACCTTATCCCTGCTAGAAAAATTCCTGTATATCATTGACAAGATACCATGAGCTACTCTTGCAGACTGTCTGCACTGCTCATAGAACTTCATATCTGACTGCACAATTACCTCCAGGTCCTTTTAATTCTCTATCCCACTGATTGTAGTGCCACACAGTTGATACGTTACTCTGGAATTACTGCTACCCATATGCAGTACATTACATTTGTCAATGTTAAACTTCAGTTGCCACCTCTCAGCCTATCTGCTCAACTTTTCTAGATCTTGTTGCAGTAGCATACTGTCAGTTGTGTCATTAACAACCCTGCCATCCCTTGTATCGTCTGAAAACTTAGACATTAAGCCTGACATACTTTCATCAATATTAGCATTGGTTGAGGCATATGATGCAAGAAAGCAAACTTATACAGCATCAGCCAAAAAAAAAAAAACTTCCCATTTCACCCATCGGTCACTCTCACTCCAAATGTTTGTCTAGTTCAGCCTTAAATTTATTTAAGCTATCAACTTCCACAACAACAGATGGAAGTTCGTTCCACCAATCAACTACCCACTGGCTAAAGGAAAATCATTAATAAATACAGAAAGCAACAATGGACCCAACACTGAACCATGAGGGACTGCACTAATAACATTAGTTCACAAAGAGCAGTGTCCATTGATTACCACTCTTGTCTTCTCCCACTCAACCATCCCTTTATGCATAGCAGAAACTTGCCCTTAATGCCATACTGCTCCAATTTGCAGTCTTCCATGTGCAACAGTATCAAAAGCCTTCCTAAGATCCAAGTATATGATATCAAAATTATTCTTTGCAACCAGTTCCTTTGTGACCACATCATAGTATCCAATCAAATTGGTCAGACAAGACTTCCCCTTAACAAACCCATGCTGTGTCTGAACTATAACTGAAGTCTTGTCTAGATCAGTAGTTCTCGGCACGCGTCCTTAGCCAGGTGGGAAGGAGCAGCAGTGCGTAGCACATGCTTCTTGATTAGACCGGGGTTCGAGCCCATCACCACCAAATATGGAGGATGCGGAAAGGTCAGGGAATGATCACCGCATATTCCCAGAGCAATATGGCCTTAGTTGCTAATGCTCCTAAAAACCAAATAACAATCAGTAGTTCTCAACCTTTTTTTTTGCTTGTGGCCCACTTCTGAGTTCCATTCATCTCTGTGGCCCCACCCCTCTATATTGTTTAATTATAATAAATGTAATATTTATAATAAACATGTACTTTATCAACTGCATTTTTTATTTATAACATGTATTATTTGTTTTTAATATAAGGAATATTAATAATAAAAAAGAGGTTGATTAATACAATCTTTATTTATAATAGAATTTTTACTGATATAATATTTTGTTTATTTACAATATATGATTATGCTCCTAATAAAAAATACTACAATAATATTATTGTCTTAGTTTAATGAGATCCTTGCGGCTGAAGAGAACAAGCAATTTTTTGTATATCTAGTTGCAGTGTTGTTAGAGATAATCGAAGATCACCTCTCTTCACAATATCAAGACAATTATGAGCTTTTGATAGCAGATAAAGAACTTGACTAAATCCAGATTCAACAAGATATGAAGTGGGAAATCCCATAACGAAAACAATTTTGCCTTCTCCTAAAGCTATGGAAAGTTATTTGCAATTTCACTGCTTATCCAGAAATTTTCGTCGTGTTTGAATAATCTAGCTTGGGCTATTATATCACTTTAGCAGTTCAATGAGACATTCTTGATGAGACTCTCGATGTCAACATCAACCTTATTTACCTCAAATGGATCCACCACCCAGTCTGGGATAGTCATCTCTAGCATATCGCTGAACTGAAATTGCATATCATTTTACAAATTCTCCAAGTGCTAAATATACAAAAAGATCATCATCTTGCAATTCTATGTCAAGAGTGGCCAGTGAAAGAAATTGCATTAACTCGCGACATCCAATATTACTCTAGAATAGTTTGAGTTTTCCGAGGAAAGCAGTAATGGCCTCTTTGCAAGATATAAGATTGCAGTTTTTTCCTTGCAACTTTTGTTCAACAAATTCAGCTTTTTGAATATATCTAATAGATAAAATATTATTATTTAATATTATTATTAGTTATATGGTGCAAGGAAGCCCGAGGCTTATGCCGCTCCAGCCAAAAAAAATTCCTGAGAGAGAGAAAGATCCAGCTCAGGACCCTGGGTGTGCCAAACCCATACTCACCACATGTGAGCCCCTGGGTTTAATATGTCACACTTAGCAATGATCTGTTCTCCAAGCTGCTTATCACTTAGAAATGATACAGTACTACCCCATAGTCCAACAAAACAACGAAGGCAATTATCTTTTGATAGCCATCGGACTTCTGTACAAGGGGGGGGTTACATTCCAAAAGCTAACAAAAATACGCCCTTTTTTTTTATAACTATCTGAATTTAATTTTTATAGTAATAATGAGGAAGAATTTGGATTGGGATTCAAATTCTTCCTCATTTCTTTGCAAAGGTTTAAAACATACGATTTTGAAGTGCATTTGATTTGATGTAGTTTACGGCTTTTATTACAATAGCAAGGGCAGCATGCAAATGCCCACCCAATTTTTTTGTAAACAAATGTTGACGGTAGACCATGCAGTGTATGTAAAAAACTTCAGGCACAGCATTTTTTAAATGAGCAATGAATCTCTGTATCTACCTACCATCGAAGCAACACCATCAATTGCACAAGCTATTATGTTTTGTAGTGGAATATAGTATCAACTTTGGATGCTCTTTCACTAAACATTTTTTTTTGCTGTTGGCCTTTTTTGGAAATTATTCATGCAGTTTTTTTGCATCATTTTGTCCTGTGGTGATGGAATAAAACCATGGGCAAGGTACCCAATATTGCTGACATTTTTTTCCTTCGTCATAGTAGCTATGGGTAATCTGATATTAAAATAAAAAAGAAGAAATATGAAATAATACAAATAAAAAAAATACTTTAGTAAAATTATAAAATTTTCATTGTAATACATACTTAAAAACTGAATCAATTATTTAAAAAGTAGTACGCAACAATAGTGAAAAAGGTTGAAACATACTAATGTTACAAATTTTCATTTCAGTATACTGTTCAAGTTAATATTCTAGTACAGGTAACTCTCGTATAGCACAGTAGTTTGGTTCCTGTAGAATCTCGTGTAATGTGAAACAGTGTTATACGGGACTAAGAACCAGTACAAGGGGAGTTACGTTCCAAAATCTAGCAAAAATACGCCTTTTTCTTTCTTCTTTTTTTTTATAACTATCAGAATCTCAATTTTCATAGTAGTAGTAACTTAATATTTTGATTTTATTTTTAGAATAGTAGTAATTTAAATAGGTAATAACTGAACAAATGTCTTACCTTACAAACTGTGATGCTTATATGTGAGTTAATGTACGTTCATTTAATTTTCTTCCTCTTCATTGCTGCTAAGCACAATTATATCTAGATGCTCTTCTGCAGCATCTAGATTTTGTGTACCTTCTGCTCTCTTTAAAAGTCACGAACCACACTCTTCGAAGTCACAGTTATTTTTTATGGTCTCAAACAAGCACAAGTTCAATAGTACAGAACCTAACCCAGGTTCTGTCCTAACAAATTATAGTGGCCCTCCACTTTAAATAATATGCGAAAATCAGAAGAATATTTTCCAGTTAGCAAAATAAAAATAAATTTACGCTTACATACATAGCTTAATTGATACATACTGTAATATGTACATATTAATTGATATTTCTGTTCACTGACTTGTTTTTGGTTTGTAAAATTTAAAATAGTAAAAATGATAAGCAATTAATAACAAAAAACATGGCACGCATAAGTTGCAAAACACGATACTGAGTAATGAATTTCTGAAAATTTATTTACGTTTTTTATATGATTGAATATTTCATGGAAGGGGAAACACATTTCACCATAATAACGTGAAAACCCATAGAATTCCAACTATCAGTCCTATAGCAAATGCAAGATCGAGTTTACTACCCGTTTATAATTGATTACACTAACAGAAAAGACCAATAAACCAGAAACTGCAAATTGTTTTTATTGTTTTATGGTAGTGACCTCTAGAAATGTGCTTTAGAAAAATATCACGAAGGTGATATTTTTCTAAGTCACATTTCTGTGACTCCCTGCTGTTGACTAACGAGTCAACAGCA
The DNA here is from genome assembly GCF_048544385.1 of Mastigoproctus giganteus. Taxonomy (NCBI): domain Eukaryota; kingdom Metazoa; phylum Arthropoda; class Arachnida; order Uropygi; family Thelyphonidae; genus Mastigoproctus; species Mastigoproctus giganteus. The sequence continues at coordinate 65,642,605 of NC_143575.1, forward strand.
GGGAGTCACAAAAAGGAATGGAACGTTGAAAATTACATCTAACATAATAGCAGGGTTTTCCCAGCACAAAAGCTCAAAAATACTGTCTTATGCGAGGATTGCTGCAGTTTATCAATCGTGTTAGAGCAGAACCATGTAGAAGTACCGTGTTATACTGGGGTTGCCTGTAGTTAGTATACTAACCAAGACACAAAAAAAAAAGCTGCCAATGAATGTGCATATTATTATTTTCAGTTTTCTAAAAAATCATTTGTGGACAGAATTTATGTTTATAGTTCATTTAAAATACTTTATCATTCAACTAAAGTTTTAAATTTGGTCCTATTTACTATTTGGTAAACTTAGGATTACCAGATCTAAGCAATATGGCCTTAGTTGCTAATGCTTCTAAAAACCAAAATAACCAGATCTAAAATTCAAAAGATAGTACAAAATAGGAAGAACCTAAGACGTTTTTGGTTTTAAAAATGAGGACATTTATAAAATTATATTTACTGTTACAAAATTACAATACATAAACTGCTCAACAGAATTATTGCATCACCTTACTAAATAATGTTTAAATTGAATATATTTTATACCTGAATGGAAAATATTTTCTGGGTTAATCACACAAAATAAACTTAAAATAACTTAAAAGTATTTTACAATTTATTTTCATAACAATAATGAAAATAAATAAAATTTAAAAAATGTAAAAAAAGAAATTATAATTTTCACCCCTTGCATTATTGAAAATGCCTACAAAATTCATGTCTCTAACAACATATTGATGTAAACAGGTAGAAATGGGTCAATTCACATAATGTAAGTTAACACTCGTCCGAGGCGAGAGAGTGGTGGGTGATGTGATAATTATGTGGAGCAGTGTATTTATCGTTACTGCCAATAATCATTAAACTTTTTCATCATTTATAATACCATATTTAATTTATGATTTTAATCTGTCACATTAAAGTAGTGAAAAAATAATCTTTGAATTAAAGAATTTTGCAATTCTAGGAGCAGGCAATTAAAATAAAAAGCAGGACAGAACATGGATATCTATATGAAAGTGTATTTATATCTTTGAATATAAACCAAGCAAATTGGTCCATGGGAACAAACAAGTTTTGGCAGTTTGAATTTTTAAGATTTATGACTGCCCTATTTCTAATTTTTTTAAAGATGGGGAAAATTTTGAAAGTCAATATTCATATCCCTGAACAGAAGTTAAACTAACAGGTCTGTAATTACTTATGTCACCCTTTGATCCTCTGTTAACTGGGGATACGTTTGCACATCTCCAGTCCACGGGGACTTCCCCTGAATCCAAGGATGCTCTCATAATTATGGCTAAGGCTTTGTTTAATTCCTTTGCCGCCTCCTTTAACATAACTGGATAGATCCCATCCACCCCAGGTGGATGGGATCTATCCAGTTATGCATTATTTTTAAATCTTATTTTTTCTTTGGTATTTTGGAATAGATTTATATGTAATAGAAATGTCATAATGTAGGATGAAGTTAAGAAGATTATAACTGATTTAGAGGAAGCCACGCACATGGTCAATATGATTGGTCTATTTAGCGATAACGAAGATTTAGAAGAGGTTTCCACATCAGATATGAAGTAAGTAAGTAAGTTATTTACTTTTCTAATATTTTAAATTGACAGTTTATATTAAAATATTGATGGTTCGTGAAGAAATATGCATCTTGCCGCCCAAGTTTTTATAGTGTTTCTAACAAATTTAATACCAATAATTTTGAAGTTTTCCACCATTTTATTTCATAAAGATTACGTAGCCAGAAGTCAGTATTTAGTTTTAGGTCAAATTGAGAATTGTGTTAAAAACTTTTTGATGTTAATCCATCAAAACAAGTACAATAGTTGAAACTATCTCTTTTATCTAGTGCCTTCTCAGAATTCAATGAAGGAAAGCAGTGATATTTCCAGTCTAATTGGTGGGGGGGGGCAGTATTTATTGGGTTACTGCATTCGAAAATTGTCCTAGTTTTGGGCATACTGTCCTGGAAAAAAAAAAGTTTTCAGGACACAGTTTTTCCTGGTTTTAATGTAAAGCTATTTTTAACTAAATTTACAGTTAAATTATTAAAATATACATAGTTAAATAATAGTAAATTATTATTTTTTTCATACATTTCACATAAGCTATCCATATACTGTGTATTGTATGTGTTGCCATGTGCTGATTGGAGGAATGAATGGGAATATTAGTATTAGTAAATATTAGTATTAGTAATGGCTGCATGGTGCAAGAAAGCCTATGGCTTATGCTGCACTAGCCCCAAAAAAAATAAATAAATACTAATAATTAATAAAAGAAAAGGAAATTAAACCTATCATCCTATGCACTTCCCTGACCCAAAGGTACTATCCAGATGACCTTTGAATTTCCCCAAACTGTCAGCCTCTATCACCCATGTAGGCAACTTATTCCAGTAATTTATAACTCGCTGGCTAAAATAAAACTTCCTGCAGTCCAATCTAAACATTTCCTCCCTTAACTTGAATTTATGTCCCCTAGTTCTAGCATCATTTATAATCATGAAAATTTCTTTTAAAATAATCTTGAAAACTTTAACTATCGTTAACAAGCTCAAAGTGATATAACAACTTGAAAATAGCGTTCCTGGAAAAAAAATTGCTGAAGAATTTGGTATTGGCTAAGAGACTGTGTCAGATATTAAAAAATAAAAAGGATCTATAAAGATGTTTTCTTTAAAATTCTATTGGAAAGTGATAAAAGCAGTGTATCAAATAGACAGACATTAAAGGAGTGTTGCTGTAAGAAGTTGTATTCAGCTATCTATATACTGTGTATTGTATGTTTTGCCATGTGCTGATTGGAGGAATGAATGGGAATATGATAGATATGCAGAAATGAAATGCTTTCATTTGGTTCATATATAGCCATCGATGCTTTTTTTTTTTTTTTTTTTTTTTTAAGAAATCATGAATTATTATTGTTTGCTAATACACTTGAAATGTAATACACTGCATACATGTAGAAAAGGAAAGGAAAAAACTGACTCGAGTAAATAATACAAAGGTCTTTGAGATAACAGAGGAGGAGAAAAAGCAGTATGTACTGGAATTTAAGAACAAGTTTGAGCTTCTGTAGACTGCTCAGGACCAAGATATCGACGAGGAATATTACAACTTTCTGAAAGGGATAAAGCCCAAGAAACCTATAGGGAAACAGAAATCCAAAGAAGAAAAAATTAGTCAAGAAACACTTGTCATGATGAACCGAAGACGACAAATAAAGAGCAAGAAAAACACTGACAGGGAGAAAATTGAGTATACTGAGTTATGCAAAGCCATTAGAAAGAGACTCAGAGAGAACATAAGAAGATTTAATACAAGGAAAGTAGAACAAGCATTAAGGGAAAACAAAGGATTTAAATCAGCAGCCATGAGCAGTAATACAGAAAGACAAATGATACTGAAACTGAAGAATAGCGATGGTGTACTTATAAACAGCAGAGAAGGCATAATTCAAATAGCAGAAGACTACTATAGAGAATTATACAAGGAGCGAGGGAATGATACCAGCAGTGGGGAAGATGGATTGCAAAGTAACAACACATACGACATCTTCCTAATGAGGTAGAACATGCATTGAAGAAAATGAAGAATCGGAAAGCCCCGGAGAAAGATGAAGTTACTGTAGAGTTGTTAAAATTGGGAGGAAGAGACATAACACAAAAACTGGCAAGGCTCTTCACAAAGTGCATTGGAAAAGGTGTGACGCCTAAACAGCGGAATAATACAATCATAGTTTTGCTGCATAAGAAAGGAGATAAATCAGTAATTGGAAATTATAGACCAATTAGCTTGTTATCCCACATCTACAAGTTGTTCGCAAGGGTCATTACTAACAGATTAGAAAGAATACTTGATGAGAATCAACCGAAAGAGCAAGCTGGCTTTAGGACAGGATTCTCAACTATGGATCACCTTCACGTAATATCACAGCTAATGGAGAAAGCATATGAATATAAAACACCATTATGCCTGGCATTTGTGGATTATGAAAAGGCATTTGACTCCATACAGCATAAAGCAATGTTTCGGGCACTGGAAAGACAAGGTATAGCTACACCATATATTATGATTTTGAAGAAAATATATGAGAGTGCTACATCCTTTATTAGACTAGACAAAGACAGTAGCAAATTTAAAATCGCGAAAGGAGTTCAACAAGGAGACACAATATCTCCGAAGCTGTTAACTGCCTCCCTTCAGAAAGCTTTTAGAAGATTAGACTGGTCGCAGAAAGGAGTCAATGTGAACGGAGAGTACCTAAACCATTTACGATTTGCAGATGACATTGTGGTTATAAGCCACGATCCCAAAGAATTAGAGGAAAATCTTAATCAGTTATGCACAGTTAGTAAGGATTTTGGACTAAAGATGAATATGGCTAAAACAAAAGTAATGATGAACAAGTATGCCACGGAAAGGGAAATAATGATTGAAGGAGCAGTAATTGAAAAGGTGGAGTCATATACTTATCTGGGACAAGTTATTAGCTGTAATAATGATAAATGGCTGGAAGTCAAGAGAAGAATAAATTTTGGATGGATAGCATTCAGGAAATATAGTCACATACTGAAAAGCAATATCCCAGTTTGTCTGAAACGTAAAGAGCAACATCCCAGTTTGTCTGAAACGTAAAATAATGAATCAATGTATACTCCCCACCATGACTTATGGAAGTGAAACTTGGGCACTCACCAAAAGAATGGAAGAGAAGCTGAGAACTACACAGCGAAGAATGGAACGAATTATATTAGGAATCAGACTGTTAGATAAGAAGAGAAACACATGGATTAGGCAGCAAACTCAAGTAAAGGACATTCTTATCAAAAGTAAAGAACTAAAATGGTCTTGGGCAGGACACATAGCTCGAAGACATGATGACAGATGGACTAAGAAAATAACAGAATCATACCCAAGAGGAGCTAGAAGAAAACCTGGAAGATAAAGGCGGAGATGGATAGATGAAATTCACGAGTTTTTGGGTAGTAAATGGATGGCCAGTGCTCAAAACAGAAGGAACTGGAAAGTTGCTGGAGAGGCCTTCATCTTGCAGTGGATTGAAAATGGCTGATGATGATGATGACACTGCATACATTAACAAACCTCTTAATTTACTGTGACATTCTTACAGGACTGTTGTGGTAAATTGTGTGGTGTGCATTACCACAATTAATGATGTTATGTGTACAATGTATCACACATTATACATATAACATCATTAAATGTGAGTTGGTTATAATGATTCATGAATATGAACTATATGAATGCCTGTGCTTATAATACTTAAGAATCAATGCATTACACAGTGTTGAATATGCAAACTTTTAATGATCTCAACTTTGCTCATTCTGACATTAATTCTGATCAGTCAGCAAAGTTGGTGTAGAAACATTCCATATATAATTGACACATGGGGGGAGGAGCACGATGTAGAGTAGAAAGTATTTCATAATGATATTACAATCTGAAACTTCTGTAAATGCAATTTAAGTTTCTAGAAGACCTTTAAAAGCTTGGACTGTGGAGATATAATTTAGAAATGAAAGAATGGCGAAGGTAAAGAAAGTCAACACGAGAACCACAGGAAACTTCAGTAAACTTATAAGAGGCAAACTCTTTTCTCGCAGTTTCTTTCTGCATTCTCAGTTAACAGAGGTGTGTGTGTGTGTGTGTGTGTGTGTGTGTGTGTGTGTGTGTGTGTGTGTGTGTGTGTGTGTTATCGGTAGTGGCAGAGAAGTCGATAATGATGTATTGATTAGTTTTTTCCCATTATTAAAAGCAGATTATTGAAGTTCATGATTGTAATGCTTTCACTGCTGAATTTGCTTACAGGTACACTCCCCTAGACTGCCTCAGTAGGTTGTTTAAATCCCCTTCACTTCCTGCTGTTTTAAAATAGGAAAATGACTTCTATAGACGGTGTGTGATATCAGTAGTAGCAGTAGAAGTCAGTTAAAACAGCGGGAAAGGGGAGGGATAAACACCCTAAGACTAAAGCAGTCTAGAGGGGGTCTACCTGTAAGTAAATTTCAGCCCACTTATGAACTCCAATCGACTTCTACTGCCACTACCGATAACACGCACCATCTGTTTACCAAGAACGAAGGGAGAAAGTGTGGCAGCAGGAAACGAGTTTCATTGGTATAAGTTTACCAGTTTTCCGTGGTTCTCGTGTTGGCTTTCTTTACTGCAGCTGAAAGGACAACTTTTGATCAGAGATGACTAAGCTGTGGAAGTCAAAGAGAAAACAGTATACAGTAAACCTTTGCTAATCTGGATTAATGTGGGGGGGGAGTCATCCAGATTAGTGAAGCAAAAGATAGCTTTAAAAGAACAAAAACTTAGAACACAAATAAATGGAAAATTTAATAAATAAAATATAGGTAACGTTGATGAAACTAAATAAAAAAATATCACTGTAGAGCTTTTAAGTTTCCTGTGATTCTCATTTGGCTTTCTTTACCTTTGCCATCCTTTCATTTCTAAATTAAATCCCAAGGGTCCAAGCTTTTAAAGGTCTTCTGGAAACTTAAATTGCATTTATAGACGTTTCAGATTGTAATGTCATTATGAAATACTTTCTACTCTACATCATGCTCCTCCCCCCATGGCCGACCGGGCTAGCCGAATGGGTAAAGTACCTCCCGGCAACCCAAAGGTCGCGGGTTCGATTCCCACCTCGGGCTTGGATCAAAGTACTGCAAAAACCTTGGGAGGTGCAATATGGCCACAGAAGCCGATGCGCCAACAACTACCAAATCAAATCAATCAATCCCCCCATGTGTCAATTATATATGGAATGTTTCTACACCAACTTTGCTGACTGATCAGAGTTAGTGTCAGAATGAGCAAAGTTGAGATCATTAAAAGTTTGCCTATTCAACACTTAGTAAAAATAAATTTCGGCTTTCTCAGAGCGAATTGCAACAGATTTAATAAATATACATAGAAACATACAAAGCTTTCGGTTGGTTAGACAACCTTCTTCAGTTGAAACAAAAACATAAAATGACAGTTAGAATGGAGGCGTGTACTGCAAATCTGGTACGTGAAGCCCGTGGCTAATTGTTTGAGGTTGAAGCCTGTGGCTGTGACGTATGTGGACGTGGCCAGCGCTTGTCAATGGACAGGACTATTGCTTCGGTGATAGGGTGGACTTGACAACCACTGTTCCTGTTCATTGAGGTATTGGAGCATTTGATGTTTAACGATTCCAACCAGGCGCGGCGCAGATAATGGCGGGACTTATCCACAATCACGACATCGCGGTGTGGGTCAATGTCGTGGTGGGTTGCCCAGACGTGCTCAGCAATAGCTAAGTGCTCCACATCCGTCAAACAGATCACCCTCTTGTGTTCGGAAAGGCATTTTTCGAGCCGCCTTCTGGTTTCCCCGAAGTAGCAGCTAGTGCAGTCACGGCAAGAGATGCGGTAGACTAACCCGCTCTGCAGTAGGGTGGGGACAGGTGTTTTTACGTTGGAAATGAGGGATTGTAGTTTCCTGCCTGGGAGTTGGAGGCACTTTATCCCATGCGATTTTAAGATCCTACAGACCTGTTGTGATAGGTTTGGGTAGTATGGGATAAAGGCGCTCGTGGTTGAGTCACTTTGGATGTTTCTGTTGGTCGCATGCCTGTAGGTCACACCTGTCAAGGGTATTGATGGGATAGCCACACCTCGCAAGGTCCGCTTTGACTCTAGCGATCTCTGTGCGCCTCTCACTTACAGAGCTAGAGTGTGTCCAGGCGTAAGTTAGTAAGGTTCGCACAGTGGCAAGAAGTGTAATACATTGATTCTTAAATATTATAAGCACATTCAATTATATATGGAATGTTTCTACACCAACTTTGCTGACTGATCAGAGTTAGTGTCAGAATGAGCAAAGTTGAGCTCATTAAAAGTTTGCATATTCAACACTGTGTAATACATTGATTCTTAAGTATTATAAGCACAGGCATTCATATAGTTTATATTCATGAATCATTATAACCAACTCACATTTAATGATGTTATATGTATAATGTGTGATACATTGTTACGTATAACATCATTAATTGTGGTAATGCACACCACACAATTTACCACAATCCAATTTACCACAACAGTCCTAGTAAGAATGTCACAGTAAATTAAGAGGTTTGTTAATGTATGCAGTGTATTACATTTCAAGTGCATTAACAAACAGTAATAATGATATCATGATTTCCTTAAAAAAAAAAAAAAAAAAAAGCAACGATGGCTTTTATATATGAACCAAATGAAAGCATTTCATTTCTGCATATCCATCATATTCTCATTCATTCCTCCAATCAGCACATGGCAAAACATACAATATACAGTATATAGATAGCTGAATACAACTTCTTACAGCAACACTTCTTTTAGCTTTTTTAATGTCTGTCTATTTGATACACTGCTTTTATCACTTTCCACATAGAATTTTAAAGAAAATATCTTTATAGATCCTTTTTGTTTTTTAATATCTGACACAGTCTATTGGCCAATACCAAATTCTTCAGCAATTTTTTTTCCAGGTACACCATTTTCAAGTTGTTCTATCACTTTGAAGTTGTTAATTATAGTTAAAGTAACGTGTTTTCTTTTTATTCCACTTTTCAATTCTTTAGAACCCCCATAATTATATAAAATATGTTGATTTATGTACATATATACATATAAAGAGGTACACAAATGAAGTGATATAAGCAATAATATCCCTCCAACTCAGAGTCAACAACGATACTGAACAACACGCAAGACAATATAACATATGTTCCATCTCCTCCCCCCTTCTCTCTCTCTGCGCAGTTAGTGACTTATCTGCCTTCCTAAATCCTGTGTCTTTCAAAGTACTCAGCTGTGAACAGAATTTTTCATATTTCGATCTGGATTAACTGTAACTGTATTAGCAAGGGTTTATTGTATTTAGTTTTACTTGGTTAATGAATAATCCAAAACTCTACAAATAGTGTAGAAAGCTAATGTTGCTGACTAGGCATGTTTGCACCTCCAGAGTCAGCAATATTAATGTTGTTAATGACTAGCATAGAGAGAATGTCATTTCTTTAAGAGCTGAACTGAGATCATACATAAAGAAAGGAATAAAGGAACGTGAGAAGAGTAAGACTTCATCAAGTAAGGCTAGTGGAGGTTGATTACGTAAAACATTTACTATTAAGAAAAGCAGTGGGTTTCATTAGTAAGCATAGGTTGAAATAGTACATGAGCAGTAACAAAGGAACAAAGATTTTGAATTAATTCTATTTCATTGTTTTTGCATTTAAGTCTTATTCTCTGTCTCCTCCCCCCCACAAGTTTTATTCTGCATAAGTGTGTAGTAATCATTTTTTACTTTAGTTAATGTTGGGGCAACATGAATGTTCATGATACCATATTAAATATATATTTCATTATTCTATTGTTTTATTGCAATAAAGAATAGCTATATTATTATTATAGTCAGGTCTGCTATAAAGTGGTATATGTGTTCCTAAAAATCTCCATGTTATGGTATTTCGCACATTAAAAACAGGGCTTGTGGGAAAAATAGCATAGGGGCAGAGCACTCAAAAAAAATGTTCAGTGTGGTAAAATACTAAAAAACAAGTTACAAACCCAATAAAATTGTTAACGCAGTATTAGTATTAATAATGGCTGCATGGTGCAAGAAAGCCTATGGCTTATGCTGCACCAGCCAAAAAAAAAAAAAAACAAACACTAATAATTAATAAAAGAAAAGGAAATTAAACCTGTCATCCTATGCACTTCCCTCACCCGAAGGTACTGTTCAGATGACCTTTGAATTTCCCCAAATTGTCAGCCTCTACCCCCCATGTAGGCAACTTATTCCAGTAATTTATAACTCGCTGGCTAAAATAAAACTTCCTGCAGTCCAATCTAAACATACCCCCCCCATAATTTGAATCTATGTCCCCTAGTTTTAGCATCATTTATAATCTTGAAAATTTCGTCCTCATTCATTTTACTCTGATGCTTTGCTGAAATCTAAATAAACAATGTCGAAATTATTCCCTAAATACAGCTCGTGAGTGACCCTTTCAAAATAGCAAACCAGATTTGTTAAACATGATTTTCCCTTTACAAAACCATGCTGAGTATCCTTGAGAATTTCAATTCAATCCAAATGATCCTGAATTCCACACTTGATCATTGCCTTCATGATTTTCCCTACCACTGAAGTCAGACTGACGGGTCGATAATTTCCCACTTCACTCTTAGAGCCACCCTTATGTATGGAAGATACATTGGCACTTTTCCAATCCAAGGGAATCTCCCCAGAGTCTAGTGATGCTCGCATAATTAGCCTCAATGGTTCAATGCACTCACTTGCCGCCTCCCTTTAGATTATAAGGTATATTCCATCAACTCCAGGAGCCTTACTGGCCTGTAGGTTCGAAAGTTTTTTCATTAAATAATCTTTCGAAATTTCAATATTGTTAATTACATATTTTTCAACTTCGCTCCCACAATTTCCCATTTCCACAAAAGGTTTTTCATTTGTAAATATCGATGCAAAATAACTGTTGAGTTCATCTGCAATGGCAGCTGGTGTATTTAATACTATCCCCTTTCCCTTACATAAAGGTCCAGTCTAGTTTGTCCTGCTCTTCTTGGCATTTATATATGCGAAGAGTTCCTTCCCCCCCCCCCTTTGCTCTGTTTGCTAGTGATTTCTCATAAACTGCCTTTGCCTGTCGAACCTTTTCTGTGGCTCTATTACATATCATCTTGTAGCTGTTATAGGCTTCAGTACTTTTTATTGCTCTGTAACTTTTCTATGCCACCTTTTTCTGCTCAAGTAATGTGGCAACTTCACTATACATCCAACTTGGAAACCTCCTCGTGGAGTATTTTTTTAAATGGTAATATGCATTCAAACACAGGTTTAAACATTTTAAATTTCTAATAAATAAATAAATATTACAGTAAATATTAGCACTGTAATATATACATACTAATTAATATTTCTATTCAATGACTTTTTTTTTTTGGATTGTAAAATTTAAAACAGTAAAAAAGATAAGCAATCAATAACGACGAACACAACATGCACAAGTGCGATACTTGGTAACAAATAGGATGCTTAAAAAAATAGGAACGAAAAGAAGATTTTGAAAATTTATTTGTTTTTAATATAATTGAAGAGTTCATGGAAGGGAAAACACATTTCACCAAAATAACGTAAAAACCCACAAAATTCCAGCTATCAGTATTATCACAAATGCAATAAGATCCAGTTTACTACCTGTTTATAATTAGATTGCACTTAACAGAAAAGCCCAATAAACCAGGAACTGCTAATTATTTTTATTGTTTTATGGTAATGACCTCCAGAAATGTACTCCTCTGCTCATGCTATCATGCCCCACGAAATTTGTTTGAACTGAAAAATGTGAGCTCCTGAAAACATGAGTCGGCTTACAATATCTTGTGAATACAGCAAATGACAATGGTGTGTCTCCGACCAATACAACTACAGTAAATGGGAAATATAGCTTTCACACATTTTTAAGCTTCATAAACTTGTATGTATTTCTGCACAGGTCGCTATTTTCAGCTTGGTGCTGGGTTTTGCATTCACCTGATGTTACTCACACGAGCCAATGCGAAAATTACATTATACCCACATTGTTCCCTAATATATTAGTCACGTTTGCACAAATTCGCATTGCCAAAATGTGTGTTATAGCAGAACTGACTGTATAATGATTAAGAACAGAAGTGAGAGTACACATGTTTGAATTTCTTTTTTCTTCTGCATAAATGCTACTTCAAGAAGTAAACAAAAAAAAAACCCATTTAATAATCTCTGTAGCAAGAGTCCATTTATAATGAGTATTTTTTCCCCTCATTATTGTTATTATAACGGACTTTAACTGTATTTTTAGGAAGGTCTATAGCAGGGGTTCTCAACCAGGGGGAGAATTTTAGGGTTTCAGGGGAATTGGGACCACAGATTGACAGACTCAAACTGTTGGAATATTGATCTTTCTACAAACTACAATTCTACAGATTGTACATAATCTACAGGACATCACACTTTATTGGATGTCACATATTAAATTAAAAATAAAGATAAATATATCACTTTTTTATCATTTTTGAAATGCACCCTTTGAGTCAGACAATCTTGGAAAGGGGGGAATGACATTCTGACACAGAGTGAAAAGGTTGCGTGTGGCAGAAAAGGTTGAGAACCACTGGTCTACAGAATACTTCATATATTACTTTCTTTTAAATAAATATTTTTGGGGGACTAGTTTTAAAATATTGCAACATGAGGGCATTCAGAAAATAAAACTAGTGCTGATTGAGAGAGAGAGAGAGAGAGAGATCATATTGGAAGACTTTTGGCACTTTGTCACTGCTTCCTTCTATTCTATATATTTCCATAGAACTCATTACAACCACTTCTTGCCTATCTTTAATTTTTTTTCATTTGCAAGATTCCTGCTGGATTGAGTCTCCATTAAAGCAAAGTTATACATCTCTGAAATATGAAATCAATGTCAGAGCTTAAAAATATTGAATAACATTTGACTTCACCTCTGAGCAGCATTGCTAGATATCAAAAAAAATTTTTGCTGCTAATGCAAATATCAAAATGTTAAATGTAGACATCATATCAGCACATCAAGACAGTTTTCACACAGGAATAGCTTAAAAAGTATTAACATTAAGGTAATTTTCTAACATATATGCATTCCAAATTGTTAGTTGTCCTGATTGGTGCACCCCATTAAGAATGGGAAAATCTTTGGAATGATCTGTGACCTGACTTTAGACTATTGAGCAGTGCTATGCCCCTTGGTATTTGTATACACCTGCAAACAGCTATAGCAAAACTTCTATGCATATCATATGTTATTACCCTGCATTATTCAAAACATTCAAAGGAGATTTAATCTGAAATGCAGAACTGCATTTGGTTAAACTTAATATGGAATTGATAGTTGTCTATTTTTTTTTTTATACAGGTACTTCCTTTTGCCAGTTTTACTGGGAAGTCTTACTCTTAAATTAATGAGTGAGGAGAGACTAGAAGTTATAAGGATAGCAGAGGTATGTTTATTTTTATCGAAAAATTTTCAAGAATATATACTACTTTTGTAACTGTAGTTATAGAAGTTTAGAGGGAAAACCATTCAGTTTATACATAGACAGAAAGGACAGACAGAAAAATATATGGACTGATTCAACAACTGTGCATTGTGATAGAGTAATGATTTCTTAGCAAATTGTTTTGTGAAGTAGTGTGGCAATCAAAGCAGAAGTTCCTGTTATTGTTTGATAGAGGATCAGGAAACATACACGATGATTCAAAAATTCTGTTGAACTAATGCTTTTAAAAGATTGGTCTTAAGTGGTAAAAGCATTTTAAAAGTTGCAAAGCTATAGTGATGGACCAACAAAGAAGCTGCTATTTGAACATGGCTGTAACAAATGCACATATTGAAAGAGGAGCAATTATTAAAGGAAGACAGAAGACTATTACTGTGAGAAAATTTGAATGTTTTCTTTGAGTGGTGTCACAATATTGTGATTGTGGCATTGAACCAGATTGTTTACTTAAAGGTGAGCAAAATCAAAAGAAAGTTAATTTGTCATTTGAAGGATACTTCAGTTCATGACACAAGTAGAAGAAATTCTGGATTTTAATACCCTTAATTATCAGTTGTGTTCAGTCATGGATACATTTTGATCTAGCATTTGAAAGCCTACCAAAAATATTCTGTACTGCTTGTTCTGCCAAAAGATTTTTGTTGATTTGTTTTTTGATGCTAAAGGAATAAGTTTACAGCGCTCCTACCCAGAAGATCAAATCATATTGTGAATAATTCTTATTATGCTAATACTTTACAAGTCTATTTGCAAAGTGCATATGCAATGCATGTGTGTCTGTGTGTGTGCGTGCACACACACACACACCTGCATGCGCACAAAAACTGGCCTGTGACATTTCTCTGAAACACTATTAAACCATTGTAAATGATGTATAGATTGTCAAAGATGCTATTTTGAAAAATAAACTATAGTATTCCAAGACTAAGATTACTTCAGACTGAATAACAGCCACAGTCCACATATTTTTTAATCTGCCCTCATATATAAAAAAATCTTTATTGTCAATCAATAAAAATGCAAAATAATAATCTACAAACAAACATTTATTGGCATATGCATAAAATAATTATAAAAATTTATATAAGGTACAAAAAGTGCTGGATCATTCATATAAAAATTGCTCAACTGTTTTTCAGTATTTCCTACTTCAATACACAATAAACTATAGTCCAAATCTTATTTATTAAAAAGCTCAGCTGCTCTGTTAATTACAAAGAAATTATATTTCATACAACTGTAATATGCCTAAACAAAGTGTAGTTTGTTTCTAGAGGTATTGAAGGAAATTCTCCAGCTAAATTAACTGTATTTACTACACATTCCAGTGTCAGTTTATCAGCTTATAAGTCAACCCCCATTTTTTGACATCTTGTGTAGTAGTATATTATAGCAAAATTTTCATTAAAAACCACAGTATACTTTTTAATTCAATTATTTCTGTTCTTTCTTTTAGAAGGGTACATTGTGACAATTTATTACAGAATCAATGAGATTGGAAAGGACATGAGCCATTAATGTTGAGTTTTAGGCATAACGTTGTTCCTTATTAGTAAATGCATATTGTGTGCCAAAACAACATCAGTCTGGTAAACTCCTTAAAATATTTAGTGGTGAATTGCGCAATGAGTCCAGAAACAACATGAGTCATCAATTGAATGTGTTTCTGCTCTTACTCAATCGGGTGCACTAGCATTTTTTGCTTCCTGTTTACAATAACACACCAGTTTAATGTTTACATTTAGTCAGATAACAATTTGCTACCCTTCCAGTTGTGTTTTCAAAAAAATAATTGCTGAGTAATTTTGTTTAGCTTTGTTTTTTAATTTATTACAATGTCAAGAGATAGTAACAGTAATTGAGAAAAATAAAATGGGAACCAGAGAATCACAAAAGAAACAAGATCCGTAATTCAAAAGTTAAGGGGATCTGACATACAAACTGTAAGGGAAAAATAATTGAAGCTTGTGGAACTGGTTTGGACTGTCTTTGCTGTATGGGCTGTAGTAAGTTTGATTTTGCTGAAAAAGAACAAATTTTAAAGATATTTAATAATTTTCACTTCAAGGATGAGCAAGATATTTTCTTACAGAAACTTATTAAAAAAAAACCAGTGTTAAAACTTGTAGACCTCGAAAAGATGAGCCAAAAAGTAGACAGTGCAAATTTACTTTTGATAAAAACAATTTAACCCTAGGGGCTCACATCTGGTGAGTATGGGCTTGGCACACCCAGGGTCCTGAGCTGGATATCATCATCCTTCTCTTTCTTGGTGATTCCCTTCTCTCTCTCTCTCTCTCTCTCTCTCTCTCTCTCTCTCTCTCTCTCTCTCTCTCTCTCTCTCTCTCTCTCTCTCTCTCCCCCCCCCCAGGGTAATTCAGAATTTTTTTTTTTTTTTTTTTTGGCTGGTGCTGCATAAGCCTCAGGCTTACTTGCACCATATGGCTAATAATAATAAAATAAAAGTTTGCCAAAAAAGGATTCTTATCTATGCATGGTATTAGCTGTCTCTGTAATCTTTTGATTTTAGGCAAAAGTTCACATGATAAGAGAGGAGAGAATTCAAAAGCCAACATTATCCCTGGTGAGATATGCCAAAAAACTCACACTCACATAGAATTGTTCCCTAAAAAACCTACACATTATGGAGGAAAAACACTTGATTACTTAGCTGCTAGCTTAGATGTGAAATTACTTAGCTGCTAGCTTAGATGTGAAAATAATGCATACTTTGCTCAAAACAGAATCCAGGTTCAACAGTAAAATATGAATTCTACTTAAAATATTTCAGAGAAAATTTTCACTTAAGGTTTGGTCGGCTACAGATGGACATTTTGTATTAAATGTGAAGACTTATTGGTCAAATTAAAGAATGGTAATTTAGGGGATGCAACAAAATGAGTAGCTGCAGCTAAATTAATTCATAAAAGACTTGCGAAAAAGTTTTCGCATGAAACAAATATGCCTATGCCACGTATCCCTGTACAGAATGTGTTTTTTTATAGTTATATTGTTTTGATATACATAACTTAAAGACAGAAATGACAAAACTGTTCTTGTACCATGAGGGAGAGACTAAAAAAAAGGAGCCAGTGAAATGTGCTCAATGCTCATGAAATATATTAACTCCGCTATTCCTAATAATGTTAAAAATTTAAACCATTTTAGTGACAGATGCCTAGGCCAGAACAAAAATAATATTCTGAGATATTGTTAAGCCCTGATCATTTCGATAAAATCGAACATTACTTTCCAATAAGGGGGCATTCTTTTTCCCCAAATGATAGGAACTTTGGGACCATTAAAAGGAAACCTAGAATATATGATCAAATATATACTCCCGAGTTGTACAAACAAATTATCGAGAGTTCGAGCCAAAAATTGGATTTTGAAATAATAGAAACTATGCAAATACTGGATTTCAAAAGTTGATGGCCAATTTGCTACAAAAAAGACATTGAGTCCTTGGGAAAAAATGTGCCTAAACATCTTAAAAAAAAACTTTGGCACCATCAAAATTCACGTGACTCATCATTGAATGGTATTATTTCAGCCATTGAGTATATAGATGGGCTGATTTCTTACAGTTACACATTTCTCAAGCTGGGTGATGATAACCTCATTAGTTTGCCAAGAAACCAAGCATATCCTACTAAAAACTTGGAAATGTCTATCAGCTTCAAGCTTATATTGACAATAAATACAAGACTTATGAGGAAATATTAAATCACTGGCCCATCAATCAATGAATGTGAGAAAGAGGGTGATGAAAATAATTCATTAAAATCATTTAAACTTTTGTGATTACAATACTACTGTAATTCCACATTATATCAAAAAATAGAATTTTTTTTCCATATTTTTTCCTTATTTTTTATTTTTTTAAATACCTGAATTGAAAATATATCAGCTGACTTCACTTAGTGCAGAAGCGAATCAGCCTTTTTATTTTTATTTTTTCAAAATCAAAATATAACTTCCAACACTTGAAAATATATTTCATTGTGTTTTAAAATTTACTATGCATTAGGCGCCTCCATAACCAGGTGGGAAGGAGCAGCAGTGCGTAGCATACGCTTCTTGATTAGACTGGGGTTCTAGCCCGCCACCACCAAATATGGAATGCGGAAAGGTCAGGGAATGACCACCGCATATCCCAGAGTAATATGGCCTTAGTTGCTAATGCTCCTAAAAACCAAATAGCAACTATGCATTAAGGCAATGGTTTCCAACCGTGGGGCCGCAAAGACATTAAGGGGTACCATGTAATTTGGGTTTAAGTTACTTAAACTTTTTTTTTTTTTTTAATAAATTTATTTCATTTTAAAAAGGTGTACAATGTCTGTTGTGCCATATCTTTTTAATTTTGTGGTGATCTATAATTGAAGGTTATTTAGTACCTCTATATAAAGAATAAAATTATATAAGTATATATAATTTGTATTATGAATTGTAGTTTTGTTTATAATTATATTATTATAATAACTATCATATAACATATTTTTAAATATTATATATATATATAATTACTGGGACACAAAAGGTGCCGTGAACAAAGTTTGGGTACCTCTGCATTAAGGGAAAGAAACAAACAATTTTTAATGGCTACATCAAAGAAAAACAGTTTTTAAGACTCTCCTGTAAAATTTCAAATATGTGACTTATGTTGTTTCTTACTGCTTCTTCTTTTAACAGGTTTATTAATGCTTACTGCTTCTTTTAACAGGTTTTTTAAACAGTGTAATAAATTGTGACAATTTATTACACTGCACAGCGAACTATAAAGAAAGCAGTAAGCGTATATAGTGCTCCCTTATCATGACAAAACCCTACAGGCATAAATGACATGATATCACTCTTATTGATGGTATATGTTTGCATGGGAGGTCTTGATTACGTAACCAAGTCATTCCTAGTTTTTTGTTTAGTATTTTGGTACAGGTTAGTATCTGTAAATGGTACATACAGAAGAATGTTTGCTATAAAAAATAAAATATATAAAATTTCTATATAAGAAACTGACAGTCTTGCAAGTCAAGTTTTTGAGAACTTGAAAAGTAAACTTAAAAAAGGCCCCCAACAAAATTCATCAACTGTTTTGTCTGATGAAGATGATAAATAAATCCTTGGGGTTTAAAAGGGGAGTAATAATGTATACTTGTGTAAAAATATATATATATACATAATGAATTGTAATAAATATATTGGTATTAATTCATGTTTTTAACATTAAGTGCATGCCTTTAATACAAATTTAGTATTTTATATTCACCATGTAAGTCATCTTTAAAATTTTAGATTACTTCTTTCCAAAACTTTTAGGTACATGTCCAAGTTTTTTTTATGTAAACCCCAAACACGAGAGGTATTAGCACCTATAGTACTTAATACCGTGCTTGGGTTGGATGGAGGTTGAGAAAACGAAAGAAGATATTTGTTGACATTGGACTTGAACTTCTGTAGACTGTAATTTTCAGGAAATACGTACGAAGGAAGGTTGTTCCAGAAAACGGCAGTTGAATGAATAAACGAGGAAGATGAAAAGTTGGTTCTGTGAGTTTGAAGTTGGACAGTAAACGAATGTTGGCTGGTGACGGCACGTGTTCGGACTGTTTTGAAAGAGAGAGCGGGAATTATAGAATCCAATTCAGAAGAACAGTGCCCATGGAAGTATCTGTAGAAGAGGCATGCAACAGAAACAGTACATCAATGAGACGGTGAGTGGAGAGACTCTGTTCGAGATGAATCATTAATTAACCTAACTGCCCTCTTCTGAATGGAATCAAGAAGCCTGAGAGAGGTTTTGGGGGCACCACCTCAGATGTGGGAACAACATTCCATGGCAGGGCAGATTTGCGATTTATATAGAGTGAGCAGCTGTTTGGAAGGAGAGTAACGCCGAGAGTGAAAGAGAAAACCAAGTTTTTTAGATGCAGAGGAAGCAAAATTTGTAATGTGCTTGTGCCAAGAGAGATCAGAAGTCAGGGTAATCACCAAAAGAGATATATCATTTTGTCTAGAAATCGAAGTGTCACTAAAGATAAGCATAGGAGCAGAAGAATCCTTTTGCGAGATATAAGACAAGACTGAGTTTTAGAAGGGTTGCAATCAACTAAGTTGTCTTTGCCCCACTGGAGAATTACCTGAAGATCGGCATTCAAGGAATTGGTAGCAGATTTTTGAGAAGTTGAAGCTGATTGCACTATGGATAGGATTTCCAGTCAATGGGAGAAGGTCATTCATATACAAGCCATTTACCATCACCCTCAGTGAGTGATCAGAGAGAAAACTGGATAACCAGTTACTAAAAACAGTTGGCAAACCATAAGAAGGAAGCTTCTTTAGAAGACCTTTAGGCCATACATGATCGAAAGCCTTTGAGATGTCAAGAGCAACTACTTGTGTTTCACCGAACCTTTCCATTGAATTAGTCCATAAATGGGTAACATAAGCCAGAACATCATCAGTGGATCGACACTGACAGAATCCATACTGGCGATCGTTGATCAGACGAAAGGTTTCTAGGTAGTTTAAGAGTTGGTGGTTAATTGATTTCTCCATTACTTTAGAAAGAGTAGAAGTAATTGCAATGGGACGATAATTGGATGGGAGGGATTTGTCACCCTTTTTAGGAACTGGCTGGATATGAGCAAATTTCCAAACAGAAGGAAAAACACCTTTGGAATAAGAGAGTGAAAAAAGGCGGCAAAGAATAGGAGTAAGTTCAGGAGCACAGGTTTTGAGAACAAGTGGAGAAATACCATCGGGACCTGGAGCTTTCTTAGCATCAAGATTCGTCAAAATCCTTCTGACATCCTTTTGACAGAAGACCACAGGAGGCATTGAATGGAGTATGTTGGGAATAGTGGGAGGTGTTTTACCAAGATCATTAATATATGAGTTGAAAGAAAAATGGGATGCTAGTGGGTCAGCTTTATCCTTTACTGAAATGACAACAGAACCATCTGGTTTGGACAGAGGTGGGAGCAGAGATGGGCAAAAGTTGTGGCCAATAGCTTTGGTAAGGGACCAGAATGCTCAGCTACCATTAGGGCAAGAAGCAAGTTTTCTACTCTTAGCCTCTTCAAACTCTAGTTTGGACTGATTAATAACTGCTTTACAATTGTTGTGAGCTTTGGTGTAGGCAGAAAATGAAACTGAAGAATGAGAAACAAGCCAATTACGATATGCAACATTCTTCTCTTGAACAGCCTTAGCACATTTATTGGAACACCAAGGTTTAGATAAAGGACGAGATTTTAAAGTGGAGTGTGGGATAAAGGATTCCATTCCTGCAAGAATAATTTCACTGACATGATATGAGCAAACGTTGACATCAGAAGTTTCGAAACAGTAATCCGACCAAGGAAAAGAAGAAAAGAAATCTTGCAGGTCATCCCATTTTGCATTCTTGTAATGCCAAACAATACGAGGTTGGGAATAGCCATGAGATAAAGGCTCCATTGGAGAAGAGACAATCACCAAGTTGTGATCTGAAATGCCTAAAGGACCTCTCACTTCGACCGTGTACTTAGAAGGGTTGTTTGTGAGAAAAAGATCAAGCATGTTGGCTGTGTGATTAGGATTTTCTGGTATTCTTGTAGGTAAATGAACAATCTGTGCAAGGTAAAGGGAAGGGTTATTGCTTTCGTAAAGGCGACTACGATGGACTGAGACAGTATTTAAATTCTATACAGTGGGACCAACTGATGATGTTACCAACAGCAAATTCAAAATGGGAAGCATTCAAAGAACTTATCTTGGAAGCTACTAGGCTTTACATACCAACTAAGAAATATTGTTCAAGGTTTAGGCCTAAATGGATGTCAGATGAACTGATGAGGCATATGGCAGAGAAGAAACATGCATGGGATACATACAAATTAACACATGACACAGAAGCCTATGATAGATACAAGTTGATCTGTAACCAAGTTACAAAGGAGGTTAGGCAGGCGAAGGCAGAGTACGAGAAATCTTTGGCAAGGGATACAAAGAAAAACAGCAAAGAGTTCTTTACTTATGTAAACTCTAGAAGGAAGGGGATGAATCAGATTGGTCCACTTGATATCGATGGGTCAACTGTTGATGATCCTGCTCAGGTAGCTAACAAACTAAATGAATATTTTGCATCGACATTCACACATGAGGAGTTATTTAGCGAGGGGAAAGCCAGGGGTGTATTCAACTCTAGCAGTAAGCTAGAGAATCTTGTAATAACTGAGAGTAAAGTGGAGGAGAAACTGTTGAAGATAAACACAAGAAAGGCACCTGGGGTGGATGGGATCTGTTCAGTTATATTAAAGGAGGCAGCAGAGGAAGTAAGCAAACCCTTAGCCTTAATTATGAGAGCTTCCTTGGACTCAGGGGAGGTACCCACAGACTGGAGATGTGCAAATGTGACCCCAATTCACAAAGGAGGATCAAAGGCTGACACAAGCAATTATAGACCTGTGAGTTTAACTTCTGTTCCAGGAAAATTAATGGAGGCACTAGTTAAAGAAGCACTGCAGGATCGTTTAGACAAGACTTCAGTTATAGCTCAGACACAGCATGGTTTTGTTAAGGGAACTTGCCTGACCAATTTGATTGGATACTATGATGCAGTCACAAAGGAACTGGATACAGGGAATAACTTTGATATTATATACTTGGATCTTAGAAAGGCTTTTGATACTGTTGCACATGGAAGACTGCTGCACAAATTGGAGCAGTGTGACATTGGAGGCAAATTGCTGCTGTGGATAAAGGGGTGGCTGAGGGGGAGAAGACAGTGGTAATGAATGGACACTGCTCATCGTGGACTAATGTTATTAGTGGAGTCCCTCAGGGCTCAGTGTTGGGTGCATTATTGTTTTCTGTATTCATAAATGATATTGATGATGGTATATCAAGTTTAATGTCGAAGTTTGCAGACGATACAAAGGTAGGCAGGGTTGTCAAGGACACTACTGACACTATGCTGCTGCAACAGGATCTGGAAAGGTTGAGCAGATGGGCTGAGAGGTGGCAAATGAAGTTTAACATTGACAAATGTAAAGTACTACACATGGGAAACAGCAACCCCAGAGCAACATATCAACTCGGTGGTACTACACTGACAGTGGTAGAGAATGAAAGGGACCTGGGGGTGGTTGTGCAGACAGACATGAAGTTCTCTGAGCAGTGCAGACGGGCTGCAAGAGTAGCTCATGGTGTATTGTCAATGATATATAGGAATTTTTCTAGCAGGGATAAGGAGGTGATTATTCCCTTGTATAAGGCAATGGTCAGGCCACACCTAGAGTACTGTATACAGGTCTGGAGGCCTCATTTCAAGAAGGATGTAGAGCTGCTGGAACGAGTACAGAGAAGGGCAACAAGATTAGTGAATGGAACAAAGTTGTGCTCTTACGAAGAAAGGCTTAAGTTTTGCAAATTACAGTGTCTGGAGACTAGGCACCAGCGAGGTGATCTGATAGAGGTGTATAAAGCATTGAATGGTTTGAACATGCTCAATGCTGATGGGATTCTTCCTCTCGCTCAGAATAATCATCTGAGAGGGCATAAATTCAAATTGAGGAAAGACAGATGTAGGATAGACGTGCGGAAATTTGCCTTTAGCCAGCGAATGGTTGGTTGGTGGAACAGACTTCCATCCCTTGTCGTGGAAGTTGATAGCCTAAGTAAGTTTAAGGCTCAGCTGGACAGGTATTTTGAACAACCAGAGGGGTGAAGTGGAAGTGGGGTTTTTTTTTTTTTTTTTGGCTGATGCTGCATAAGCTTGCTTTCTTGCATCAAATGCCTCTACTAATGCTAATGCTAAAATGCTAAGGTCATTAGAAATTGCAAAAGCCTCAGCATCTCGAACAGCTGGATCGGTGTGACTAGAAAACGGAAGTCAGCTGGAGTTGTGATCATTAAAATCACCAAGGAAAATTACCTCACTGTTAGGAAAGTTGGACTGCAGAAAGTCAAGTTGCAAAGAGAGGAAGTCAAAGAGCTCCAAGTGATTAGTGGAGTTGGGAGAATGGTAGAGACAACAGATGAATTTTACACAATGAGGTAGAGAGATTTTAAGCCAGAGAACATCAAAGAGTGTAGATTCCATATTGCCAAGTCTCTGACAGGGAATATCAGAACGGACATATGCACAAGTACCACCTTTGAGGTGAAAGGAATCATACAGCGAATAATTTGGGCATCTGAGATGAGCAGTAGTTGAATCAACCGATAACTGAGATTCTGTCAGAAAAAGTACATGGGGTTTCGCAGACTGCAAGTGGAAACGGACATCATTGAGATTAGAATTGAGACCACGTATATTTGTGAAATTAATTAGTAAGTGCTTGGGAGGTTTAGATCTTTTCACAGATAAGCTTGCTCTATTAGTTTGACAATTCATGGTGTATTCAATAGTAAGAAAAAGTGGGTGGGACATGCTGTATGAAGTAACGAAATTTTTGGATATGCCGTACAAATGGTAAGAATATACCCAGATGCTTGACATAACGTGGCCTCGACAATGCTCCCCGCATTGTCATCTACCACCTAGTACTACTCAGACTCCTTCCATTCACTATCTGGCAGAGTAGAGGTAGCAAGATTATACACTAGCTGATCCAGAAGCCTCCTAGAGAGTTACCAATAGGTTCGGTCCGGTGTACTAACTAGCTGCTGGCCTGCGAACACCGTTTTAGAGCTGTACCCTCGAAATGTAAGGAATATTGGATCTTGCCACGATGTTCATCATAACCTCAAAAGTCATCAATCATACTACATGATGGAAGAGATAGGGAAGGGTTGACCGGAACTTAGCTCTAGAGACTAAACATGGGTTCCACCACTTCAAGCCAGCAGTTCATAGCACACGCTTCTTGATTAGACCAAGGTTCGAGCCCGTCACCACCAAATACGGAGGATGTGGAAAGGTCAGGGAATGACCACCGCATATCCCGGAGCAATATGGCCTTAGTTGCTAATGCTCCTAAAAACCAAATAACAAACCACCACTTCAAGCCTCCAATAAGCAAAGTGGTGGTATTGCACCGGTTGATGAGAGTCATCTACCACCTAGTACTGCCTGGTAACATAGAGGGGCGGCATTCCTCCATGTGGTGTGGGTGCCACACCTCAACCCCTGCTTACGTTGGTTCACACCTGGGTGGTCACCCAACATGTACTTGTGCATGGAGGTTATACCCAGAATTACTAACAGTTCTACCATCGTGAAGGTGCAAGCAGAGGATTTGGCTGTCACAGACCATCCGGACTTCGCCGAAATTGGGTCCACTTGACTTGAGTGTCACCCGAATATCAGTTCCATCAGTGTTTTAGAATCCCAGGTAGCAAGTGCAGCTTGTCTGGCATATATGAGAGAATGTCTGTGACAACCTCAAGGACCAAGTGACCTATTAATAAAAATTTTAATTTATGAATTAAGGAATAACAACTAATCCATTGCCCTGTGAATGCACGACGACCATGAGGGATGCAGATGGTCTGCAAGGATGGACACGTAACCTGAATACCAGAGGTTCCAATGTGTGCCAGTTGAACATGCCTCGGACTATCGCTGACTGTCCACTTGCCTGAACAGTCTCTTGTTGACATGACGGGTGCATAGCTTCATGTGGTTTCTGCCAGATATGCATCCTCCCGTCTGCTCAAAATAACTGGAAATGACACTCATCGGACCAAGAGACCTGTCCATGGTCCAGTGCTGATGTTCTTTCTCCCAGTTGAAGCATAGAGTCCCGTGTCGTGGTGTTAGTAATGGAATTCTGATTGGTCGGCGACTCCCATAACCTATTGCAGCTAATGATTGCCTGATGGTCTTGGTGGAGACATTTCTGACACCTCCCTTATTGAAGTCGGCAGTGATTTGTTCCACCGTCGCTTTCCGGTTGGCTGAAACAATGCGAGACAGATGGAGACAGCCATGTTCATCCACTACCTTTCTCTGCACACAGCACTGTCCATGATGAGATGTTATTCCAGAAATGGCATATTCCTGATATACCCTTGATACTGTTGAACGGGTGTAGTGCAATTTCTGTACCACCTCCGCGATACAGTGACCCATATTTCTAGTACCTACTAGTGGACATCACAATGTCTCCAAATTTTAATTTTTGGGAATAGTTGTTTTATTACCAGAGAAAATTCTTTTCTCTTATGTTTCACTTCAACAATTTCTCCTCCAATTTGCTCTCAGTTATTAGAAAATCATTAAACGCCCTGTTACAGTTTGATAAACTGGCATTCTCCTCTCTTAATAACTCCTCACATGTGAATGTATATGCAGAATACTTATTCAGATTGTCAGTTGTTTGAGCAGGATCATCAACACTCGAAAGTGGGCTAATCTGATTCATCTCCTTTCTTCTAGAGTTTACTTAACTAAAGAAGTTCTTGCTGATTTTCTTATATAGCATCCTTTGCCAAAGATTTCTCATAATCTGCCTTCACTTGCTTAACCTCCTTTGTGACTTGATTATAGACTAGCTTATATCTACTATAGGCTTCTGTGTCACCTGGTAATTTTTATGCATCCCATGCATTTTTCTTCTCTGCCACGAGTCTCATTAGTTCATCTGACATCCACCTTGAACAACTTCTAGTAGCTTCCACAATTACTTGCTTGAATGCTTCCCATTTAGAATTTGCTGTTGGTAGCATCATCCGTTAGTCCCACTGTACAGAATTTAAAACTGTCTGAGACCACTGTAGTCACCTCTACGAAAGAAAACACCCTTCCCTTTACCCCTGATGGTAGTTACGTCTTTAAGGTGGATGTCAGATGAACTAATGAGACCTAGGTGGATGTCACCTAAAAGTTTGTCTAGTTCAGCCACATTTAATTCTTTCAACAGAACCTTTGTGCAATAAGTGAAGAGCAGATGAAATGTTTCATGATGCTATCAAGATCATAAAAAAAAAATATTAATAAAATGTTCTGGAGTTGACAGCTTAAATAAATTCAAGGCTTAACTAGACAAACTTTTGGAGTGAATGGATGGGTGAAATGGGAAGGGTTTTTTTTTTTTGGCTGATGCTATATAAGCTTGCTTTCTTGCATCATATGCGTATGCTAATAACTTCAGTATTTTCCCTGGAACAGAAGTTAAGCTAACAGGTCTGTAATTACTCATGTCACTCTTTGATCCCCCATTGTGAATTGGGAATACATTCACACATCACCAGTCCCAGGGACTTCCCACGAATCAAAGGATGCTCTCATAATTATGACTAAGAGTTTGCTTACCTAATTTGCTGCCTCCTTTAATATAATTCAATAGAACTCATCCACCACGGGTTCCTTTCTTACGTTTAACTATCATCAATTTCTCTTCTGCTTTCCTCTCAGTTATTACAAAATCATTTAGAACAGTGGTTGAATTTAATAAACTTCTGGCATCTACTCCCTCTAAAGATTTCCTTGTGTGAATGTAGATGCAAAATACTTATTCAGCTTGTCAGCAACCCAAGCAGGATCCTCAACAGTTGAACCATCGATCAAATCTATCTATGTGATTCATCCCCTTCCTTCTAGTGTTTACATAAGTGTAGAAGTCTTTGTTATTTTTTTTTTTTGCATCCTTTGCCAAAGATTTCTCATAATCTGCCTTAGCTTGCCTAACACTTAGTGACTTGATTGCAGATTAGTTTATATCTACCATAGGCTTCTGTATCACCTGATAATTTATGTGTGTCCCATGCATTTTTCTTCTTTACAGTGTGTCTCATTAGTTCATTTGTCATCCATTTAGGTATGAAACGCTACTAGCATCTATGATTATTTTCTTTAATACTTTCCATTTAGAATTTGCTGATAGTAATATTATCAGCTGGTCCCACTGCTTAGAACTTAAAAACTGTCTGGGACAACTAGTCACCTTTAAAAAAGTAAAAACCCTTCCTTTCACTCTTGATGGTAGTACATTTTTAAGTAAATTCCACATCAATACACTGTAATCACTATCACCTAGTGTTTTTTTTATCTACAGATTCTTAATGCATGAATAATCACTGATGATAATCAGATCAAGAGTATTACATTCTCTTGTTACCTCTCTAACATGCTGCTGTAGAAAACAGTCATTCAGTAAATCCACAAAAGGCTTGCTATGTGTGACCAACTTACAAGTTCCAGTTAATATTTGGGAAGTTAAAATCCCCCATTATAAGACATTCTAATTTACTGGCCCACTATTTCTTGTACAGTTTGTTATTGTACTCTACAGTCATCAGACCTATATAACACACTCTTACTCTCATTTTTGCTTTCTCAGTGCTTATGTCACACCAAACTGACTCAGCATTGCATTGGCCACCCACGTTAACTCGATGCACTGCCTTAGATTTTGTGCTTCTTAACTAAGCATACCCCCTCTTACCGTGTATATCCTTTCAGCTAACCCTAGTCTCCCCCAAACCTTCACCCTTGTTTGCACCAGACTTATACACTACATTTTTGCTATCAAGGCATAGCTCCCTGAACACAAAACTATGTAAACTTGGACTCACACATGTCCCAAAATGTACTTGTGGTGCTGATGAGGATTGAGCCCATGTCTTATACTACTGCCCCAGTTATTATCCTCACAAATGTATACTTGTGACAGAAATAGGATCCATAAGCAGCAGATATGGACAACTCGTCTCTGATGACATGCATTATGTGGCCTTATCTGAATTTGCTCAATAAGCTTTTGAGAAGCAATCATGCAGTGATAACCTAAACTGTAACACCTGCCTCTACCTTGAAAAGTTCCTCTCCCTGACTGTGACAACTACTGATAATGATTGGCCAGCTAGAATGTTTCCCACCGAGTGCAAGTATGAAAAGAAATGTTTTTGATGGAGTGTATATCAAGTGCGAGTGAATGTATGTAATAGTGTAGTTAGTGTTGATATGTCTAATTTGCTGGGTGGGAAAGGAGTCCACTTCACCTGCGGGGGAAAGAAATATATAAATTGTATGTGTACTACGTCTATTCATGGTACTGTTATAAAAGGGATCACCATGTGTGAATGAGCGAACGAGAAATTTCCAATAGATGTTAATTGTCATACTCTGAATGTGTGTGTAAAAAAAAAAAAAAAAAAAAACCATGTGTACCCTGTACACATGAAAGGTGTTTTATTTTATGTGAAAACCTCTGACAAAAATCAAAACCATTTAAATTTAAAATCAAACAGCTAGAACTGAAGTTATGAATGATGTAGCATTTTTATGCTCACGCCTGCTACTTACTCTACCTGAACAACATTAGTGACTGAGTTAGCGTCATTTAGGAAGTGACGTCATTTGCATCATTTCCGTCTCACATTTTCATTACCAATGGTTTTACTTAATTACAAAAAATTTAATAGGTGTGATGGCTGAGTGAATGTAGTTGTAATGAATCAAAAAAAAATAAAAAACGTGTGGACGTCTTGATAGCTGTTTATTTAGCTGGTACCTGTGTCCTGTCTCTGAGTGTATGATGTATGCAAGGAGGTACATGAGTGAGTGATAGTTGTCCATTGTTATCTATCAGTCTACACCTAAATGAGTAATAAAAAATAGAAAAAAAATAATGTGTATATCTGTGCATCTGTAGGAGTGGAAGTTGTGTGTAAGGTTTGAACATATGAAGACTGTGTAGTGTTCTGGCAGGCCCTCCCTACCTGGACTGCAGTGTGGGGGGAACCCACAGGGAACCACCTCTGCCTTGCTGATGCTATGCATCCTCTCTTTTGAGGCATGGTGTGGGAATTGCTGACACTGGCTACAGCTAGTCTGCCCAGTGTGTGATTTCATGCAGAGCTGCATTGTGTATTCACAGAGTGGACTCCTCTCCTCCAAATAGAGCACTCTGACCCTATGACTTTCTGTCACTGCACTCCCATCTCCCTTTCCCCCACCTCCCATCCCAACTTTTCTCCTGGTGGACCCTACCACCACAAACCTTGTGCTTTTCCTTAAAAAGCCCTGTTCATATTAGAATGGGCTCCTCCCACAGGGGTGCCCCCTCTATCCCTTTAACTTCTTATTTCCAGATAGACAGCTTTCCTATTGTCCACCTTAATCTTCTGCATCTGTTTCCTCCCTCTTCACTGACATCCCCTTTCGCACTTTTCTCTTCTATTTCTGGCATTTACAGAGTTTGTGGCATCGCAATGTATAATACGTGGTTTGTAGGGGAAATCCCCCGGTGCCACATGACAATATACACAATATCCTTTCTGTATATTGTACTCCCCTGCATTCAAATTCTGCATTTCTTATATCTGAGTGATTTCACCACAACGTCTGCATTTGATGACTTGATCAGCACTTCAAATTCATCAAATTTATTTACTGTGCTTATGGCATCGGTGCAGGTGCACTGCACCTGTTTTTACTCTTAGTTACCCTAACACAGCCTATGTATTTACCTATTCCATGATGATTCACAGCAGGCCTTGAAATCCCCAGCACCTTGCTTTTCAGGCTGCTGCACGTTTCAGTAAAAACAGTGCAAGAATCATTTTCACCTCTGCCTGTGGCTATTGTTAATCAATTAGTCCATGTATCCCTACAAGCTAGCAGTTTTCTGACTCACCTAAGGCTGTCTTGATAGCAAATATTGTTGCACTCTATTTAAGTGTTCCCATCCTTGTAGAAGTCTTTCCTGTTAACAAGCACAGACCAGGTTGAGAAAAATTCTACCCTATGAGCCTTACACAACTCCAGGGTTGAATTGGTTGACAAGGCTCTTGTCATATACTTCCTCCTATTGTGTCTGAGCATAATTGCAAACACTTGCAAATTTAACCCTAACTTGCGACTTTTTTTCAACGTTGCCCTGTACTTGTTAAGTAAATCTGCAATCTCCTTTCCTAAATGTCATTTGTGTCAACGTGTACAACAGTATCACCTTTTGTGACCTTAAAAGAAAATATATGCTCTACAGCATCTTCAACTTTTCCCCCCTGGCAGACATATATATGACTAATACACCCCCCCCCCCCGTATCACTCATATATTGAATATTGAATATATTGAACATAATATATTGAATATTATAATATAACATTTTCTAAATTTTTTTTTATATCATTTGTGTATTTGCTACTGTTGCCTTTCTTAGTTGATTATATTTGATTTTATATTTGGTAAATTAGTTATTTTTAAAAATTTTTTTTATGCTTACAGGAGTTCTTTTATATAGCTTTGCTAAAAGTCTTGTTGCTTTAATCCTGTAATATATTACTTTACTGGGATTTTTTAATTAAGAATTTAAATTTCCTCCTTTAGATATATTTCAGAGATTTTTTACAAAGGTGCAAAGCCTATGATATAGAAGCTGAGTTAATTTCTGAAGTTGAAAATGACTCAAAAAAAAATTCAGTTTTAGAAAATAATACTGTACCTTTCAACCTTCAAGTAGCTTCTAAACAGAGACAAGAAAAGATAGAAAGGTATAGAAAACAAAAAGAAATGGAAAAAAGACAAGCAGAATTGCAGACACTTATTGAAAAGCAGAAGGATGTTGATGATGAGCTTCATGTAAGTAATTAGAAAACCAAAAAATTCAAAACTGAATGCATTTCTTTAATTTAGAACTTTTTTTAAATACAGGGATAAAAATGTTAACTAGATCCAAGCAGCTCTACTGCTAAAGACTGAGAATTAATGAGACCCCAGTAAGAACTACTGAAACATCCTAGGCAGTTTTCATATATCTGAGATCTAGTTCACTAAATCTAGATCTGAGATGTATAAGAAGTTCAGTTGATCTCCTGTAGTCAAAAAATCAATAGTTTCATTCAAGAAATGTTACCATTCTGTGACAGTCTTCCTCTTTTGGGATAAAATAGGTTGGCATGTCCCCACCGGATAGAGTAACCAGATTTTTAAAGATAAACGACTACTTAATGCACAAAATCACAAAAATGTAACTTCCATATAAGTTATTTTAGAAACATACAGTGTATCACAGATCGTTTTATGCTTTGACTTACATTGTGTATTACAAACTTCTATCTATTGGGAACAGAGATTAATTAAAAACCATTATTTTATTATGATTGTTTTTTTTTTAATACATTTAACCAGAAGCATTGCCCATATATTACACTTTAATTATAAAATGAATGTAACTGATGATACAATTATAAGAGAGAGATATAAGTTTTAGGCTCAGTAGTGTTAACAATTTTTTCTTATTCCAGTCAACTTGATTAACATCTAATAAAACAAAAAAAAAAAAGAAAAAAAAAAGTGCCATTTACAAATTGTGTTACCCAAAATTTTCATGTAATTTCTAAATTAAACAGCATTGTCTGAAAAAAAATGTGATTATATAGTGTCCCATTTCACCCCTTTTTTAGGAGAATGAAACACCTCTCAAACTCAAAAGTGGGATGTCTAATCACCCTATACAGGCAACCCCAGTATAGCATGGTACTTCTACACACAACTTTGCTCTAACACGATTGATAAATTGCGGCAATCCTTGCACAACACTGTTTCACTCTAACACAATTAGAGAATTGCAGCAAACCTCACGTAACACAGTATTTTTGAGCTTTTGTGCAGGGAAAACTCTGATATTATGTTGAATGTACACTCTGTTCTTTTTTGTGAATCCCCGCTGTTGACTTGCTAGTCATTATGCAAACAAAAAAAAAAATTTATTGGGAAATCCTCGTATTTTATTTTGTTGGGAAATATCCGTGTTAGGTTCTGTGCTATTGAACTTGTACTTGTTTTGAGACCATAAAAAATTATGACTTTGAAATGTACAGTTCGTGACTTTTAAGGGTTTTGTAAGGTTATTTTGGTTTTTATTTGATAGTTTATAAATTTTTCTGAGTATGTATTACTAAACTTTGTTCTTGAGAACCATATTGGAATAATTTCTTTGTTGTGAATTAAATTCCAGCCTTAAATTATGCCTAAGGAAATTAAAAAAAGCACCACTTAAAAGAAACTTTATTTCTCTAGAATCAAAGATACAAATTTTGGATTGTCATTAAAAAGGGGAAAAGGTATCATTCGTTGCAGAAAAGTTTACATTTAAATGAAGCAACAATCCAGACCATAAAGAAAAATTAACAGAAAATTAGAACTGCTGTTCCTTCAGGAGCTTTCAATCCTGCAAATACGACAGCTCTTTTCCAAGCAGCAATAATTGAGAATATGGAAAAGCACTGTGTTTGGATTGATAGCAGTAAAAAAATGAATCCCATTAGATAGCAATGTAATTAAACAAAAAGGAACTAAAAATTTATAACAAGTTAAAAGAAAATAGAGAATCTTCTGTTAAACCAGAGTTTGTTGCCAGTTAAGTTGGTTTGAGCAATTTGAAAACCGCTTCTTTTTACATAACATAAGAATTCAAGGGGAAAGTGCACTGGCTGATAACGAAGCTGCCAAGAAGTATGCAGAGAAATTTCAAAAAATTATTGAAGAGCATGGATACACATCACCTCAAGTTTTCAGTGCCGATGAGACAGGTCATTGGTAGAAAAAAATGCCCAACAGAATGTTTATTTCAAAAAAAAGAGAAAACTGCATCAGGTTTTAAGGCATCAAAAGATCATGTAACATTACTTATGTGCAGTAGCGCATCAGGGGATTACATGATAAAACCTTTGCTAGTTGATAGATCCTTTAATCCTCATGCAATGAAAGGTGTAAATAAAAACACGTTACCCATACATTGGAGAGTAAATAAAAAAGCTCGAGTAACTGCCGATTTATTTAAAGAATGGTTTCTAAATTGTTTTGTGCCAGCTGTGGAAAACATTCAGATTTCAAAGTTTTATTACTATTGGATAATGTGCCAGTCTATCCAAAAGATTTAAGTCATTCAAACGAAGTAATTTTCCTGCCACCTAATACAACTTCTTTAATTCAGCCATTAGATCAAGGCATTATGTCTACTTTTAAAACTCATTACATCAGAAAATTGTTACAATGGATTTTGAAAAAAATTTATTCCGAATCTGTTGAAGTGAAGGAGGTATGGAAACCATTTTCAGTTATGGACAGTATCAGAATCATAGCTTTATCTCTCAAAGAAGTAAAATCGTCAACATTAAATGGGTGTTGGAAATGTGTATGGGCAGAGTAAGTTCATTCGTGAAATATGGTCGAACCAGCAGAAAACTGAATTGGTGTGATAGTAGAACATGCTACATGCTAAGTTGGTAGGAGGGGAAGGTTTTGATGATATGACTACTCTACTGAAGACGTTCAAGAATTACTGGTAGAAAAAGAGGCTGGAGAAGCAGACTTGGTGGAAATGGCATCGGAGGTAAGCCAAATCATTTCAGAGGATGATAGCACAGATGAAAATTTTGAAGTTCCAAATTTTACACTAAAAAGCATACGGGAAGTCACAGACTTAGTTGAGCAGTTAGAATCTTAATTTTTAAATGCAGATCCTTTGGCTGAAAGGAGCACAAAGTTCAAAAGGGAGTGTCAAAAATGCTTAGTTCCATACCATGAAATTCACAAATATCTATCAAGAAAAAGCAAACAAACCCAGATTGCTGATTGTTTAAAGAGAGTAGAAGATATACGAAATCTAGATGCTGCAGAACAAAGTTCAGAAGGTGAAGACATTCTGCAACAGAGAAAACATTCTTGTTTGATTGTGCATATAGCGGCAATGAAGAGGAAGAAAATGAAATGGACATACCGGTACATTATCTGATATATATGTATCACAGTGTGTAAGATGTTTGTTCAGTTCTTACATAATATTGTTAATAAAAATTTCCAAAGTTTCCATAGTTAAAAAAAAAAAAAAAAAAAAAAAAAAGGTGTATTTTAGTTTGTTTTTGGAATGTAACCCCCTTTTTTGTACTGGCTCTTGGTCCCATATAACATGGTTTTGCTCTTAGTCCCATATAACATGGTATTTTATAGGAACCTAACTACTGTGTTATATGAGGGTTATCTGTATTGGCGTAGGGATTCTTTGACTGTGTAAAAAGATAAAAAAAAAAAAAAAAAAAATGCTGTATCTGTATTCGCGGTTTCGCGATCGCTGATTTAATATAAAATAAAACTTAAAAAAAATGTGAATTTTTAACCATAAAAAAACATGGGCGTGGCTAAAATTATCTTTCCCGGTCAAAACAGCGTTCAGTGGGTGGGGGAGAGGGGTGACAAAATCGTGAGCGTGGATGTTTCTCGCTAATCCTTGTTCAGTATGTGTTATGCGCTTGTCATGGAAGGTTTGGTCGTTTGATTTTAATTTATATGCTTATAAAGTGAATAAATTTATCAATTTATAAATTGATATGCTTACATAAGTGATAAATCTGCCGTTTTGCAGTGTAAAACAGACTTTTTCGAGTGTGTTAACGGAAGAAAGTGCCTTTATTGTGGACAAGTTCTATTTTACCCGTACAAAAATATGCTACGAATAACAAGGGAAATGTGAAAATATCAAAGAAGGTGATGATTAGCGAATAAAATTGAGTTATTAGACAAAATTTCTAATGGTGAAAGTGTCTCTTCAGTGGCAAAACATTATAAAATCAATGAGTCAACGGTACGATCAATCAAAAAATCGGAAGAAAAAATCCGCTGTAGCGTCCGTGAAAACGCGCTAATTGCTTCAAAAATTTGCTCTGTAATTCGTGATGTTAAATTAGAAAAAATGGAAAAGGCTTTAAATCTGTGGATAGAAGACCGAACTCAAAATAAAATTCCGTTAAGTTCACTCATCATTTGTGAAAAGGCAAAACTCCTTTATCAACACTAGCGAAACTGGTGATAGCACTGGCGGGATAAGTTTTTTTGCTAGCAAAGGCGCTGGTTTGAAATTTCTAATAAATATTACATTTAATATTAAATTGTTTCTTATTTTCATTTCGATGCCATATGCTTGCATTTCACTATGTACATATAATACATACATAGACAAAAATTTAGACTAGTTTTTCTTATATATTTCATACTTTGGAACGGAACCCCTTTATTACTATAGGAACCATAACTCAGTATTCGCGTTTTCGGTATTCGCGACATTTCTCAGGAACGTAACCCCCGCGAATGGCGGGGGTTTACTGTATATTAAAAAAAAAAAAAAAAAATGGCTATTTACCCTCTAGCAGACACCCTGCAATTTTTTTTGGCCAAAACCTTTTCCCAAGTCTCAGCTGCTTCAAACTACACTCCAGAATTCCAGAAGATTAAGACCACCACTGAACAGAGATCCATGAACTTTCGAACCTCACAATCACTTCCATACAATCAGCCTCTTCAATATTGTGAACTTTTACAGGCCATTAAAACAACATGAAACAGTGCTGCTGGGCCAGATGGCATATATTATGTCATGCTGCAGCATCTCGATGAAAAAAACTTACAACTGCTGCTACTCTTTTTTAATTGGATCTTCCTGAAAAATATTTTTCCAACCTCCTGGCACCATGCTACAGTTTTAGCCTTTTTGAAGCCTGGAAAAGATTACTCCAATCCTTATAGTTACAGGCCAATCTCTTTGTCAAGTTGCCTTGGTAAAATTCTCCCAAAAAAATGATCCACAGTTGACTCATTTGGATCATTGAAACTCAACATCTACTGAGTAATTGTCAACATGGCTTTTGGCAAAAACAGGTCATCCTTAGATCTGATGATCAAGGCTGAATCCGAAATTCGTAATGCCTTTGTAAAAAACGAACACCTTGTTATGGTCTCCATAGATATAGAGAAAGCATTTGATACCATCTGGCGGTATGGCATTCTCAGTGACCTTCATACTCTTGGTCTATGTGGCAACCTGTCTATGTTTATTAAGAACTTCCTCCAAAGCCGTACTTTCCAGGTTTGATATCAAAACTCCCTTTCTACTATCTTCTCGCAGGAAGGAGGAGTTCCACAAGGGTCAGTACTGAGTGCAACCCTATTTGCCCTTAGAATGGATTACATTACAAAAGAACTCCGAAATACTGTGGAGGCATATCTTTACGCTGACGATCTCTCTTTTTCTTGCCATCCTTCGAACATGAGATCTATCAAACAGCAACTGCAAATGACCCTCAATAAAGTACAAAAGTGGGCTGAGCTCATTGGATATCGTCTTTTACATCAGAAAACTGTTGTGATCCACTTCTGCAACAGCACAAATTGCATACAGACCCTGAACTTTGGATATCAAACTACACCATTCCGATTGCCAGTAATATCAGATTTCTGGGATTGATCCTTGACAGCAAGTTAAACTTCTTTGAGTACATTAAATCAATATGCACTACCTGTCTGAAAAAGCTGAACATGCTAAGAGCTTTATCTGCCCTGTCTTGGGGAGCGGATCGTACAACTTTGCTGCTCTTATATAGAGCACTGATTAGATCCCATTTGGATTATGGTGCTCCAGTTTATGATTCTGCACAGAGGAGTGTGTTGCGTTGGCTGGATCCTATACAACACAATGCACTTCAGCTTGCTCTTGGTGCTTATAGGACATCTCCAACCTATAGTCTATACATTGAAGCTCATGAGCCCCCATACCTCTGCCGAAGAATGTTATTACTTAAATATGCAGCCAAAATACAAAGTTGCTCTCTGCATCCTATTCAGCCATATCTCTTTAATCCACCATTTCACAATCTCTATAGAAATAAACTGAGTAAAATACGACCAGCAGGCCTATGGCTCCTTGAAATAACACAAAATTGGCAACAGGTAAAAAATTACTCTCCTACAGCATGGACCACCTGTCATCAACTGAAATGTGATACATATTTTCTACAATGGGGAAAGAACTGTCTACCGACTCTAATTGTGCAACAACTCCATGCTAGCCATATTCAAAACTTTGCTGACTTCCTACCGATATATATGGATGGTTCCAAATCTCACTCAACTGTTGGAGCAGCAGCAGTGTTTCCCCTCTGCTATCATATCAGCTTCTCTTCCACCTGAGTACAGCAGCTTTTCAGCAGAACTATATGCAATTCAATTAGCTCTAGAAAATTTGACTCTTCACCCATCTGCAAAATATTTAGTTTACACAGACTCAGCTCAATTAGAGCAATGCTGAATCCCTCTCGTAAGGATCACCCTGTTATAAATAAGATCAGGAGTTTGCTGTTGAAAATTGAAACGAACAACTAGTGAAGTTTTGCTGAATTCCAGCACATTAAAGGGAATGAACTGGCTGATATTTCTGCTAAAAATCCATCAACTTTTGACTTAACCTTTGTCTTCTGATTATAATATCAGCTTCTGATTATAATATCATAATTCAAGCAGCATATCGTGCGCAGTGGACAAAGCTATGGCATAAATGAACAAACAATGAACTCTTCCAATTGAAACAAGATCCAAAATTTTGGTACACAAGCATTCACAGTTCGGCGAGAAGAAGTGGTACTCGCATGGATTAGAATAGGACGTACTCATCTGACTCACCTCTGTCTACTCACAGGCGATAATCCTCCTCAGTGCTCATGCTACTCGGAACATCTAACAGTCAAACATTTTTTTGATTGACTGTCCACACTATCAACAACATCGAACTTCAGTATTTATTTCTCTGGCTAACCTCCGAGAATCGATTACATTAAATCATATCACTGGAGAGAAGGCAAATATTAGTGAACTTTACTGTTTTTTGAAAGAAATTGGAATTTATGAGCGAATATAAATAGTTTCTGAGCTGAAATGAAATTGAGCTGGCTTCATATTAATTATTATATATAACATTCCTATGAATAGGCACACTATAGCCACAGCAGCTTGTGTGCCATTAAACACCCATACCACACACACTCTAAAGATATTTTTTCTTATTATCCATAATACTATCAGAATAAAAAATATTTTAAAGTGTAACATTTTCACAAACAAACTGTGCGTGTAAGATCAACCATGTACTCTTCTGTGTCTGCCAGAGAGTTAAAAGCTTTTCCCATTCGAGTTATAAAAGAAATAAGTGGTTTAATTTTGCCTGAAATGTTTTCTTTTGTTAAAGTTAAAATTAAAAATTAAAATGAATAAAATTGAAATTAAAATTGAGATTCAGTTTTGTATGAAAAGTCATAGCATTCAGAATTGTAGTATTTAATTTATGGTACTGCTTTAGATATCTCTCTCTCTCTTTCTAACATGTTTGGTATCACTTTTTAACTTTCATGGCAATGTTTTATCCATTTGAATAGCATTATGAAATCCATTTTGAAGGTTTTTACTGTTTTTAACTTATATCAAAATTTTCAGTATAACCCATAAGTGGTTTATACATACTGATTATTAATATTTTGTACATTGATTTTATTTGTATTTTTGCTATTCTAGAGGGAGTATTATCTGGTATTGTTAAAGAAGTGGATTAATACAGCACTAGAGGAATTGGAAAGCATTCAGAGTAAATAATTTTGAATATGACTTATGTTATACTTTGAGTATAATTTTATAACCTATCTATAATTACTGAGAGAAAAAGAATCTGTTTTTAGTTTCAGGTATATAATGGTACATGTTCATGTTAGGCACTTTGCTAAAATGCACCTCCACGACTGAAGTCCATATGCGCTAATAACTTTAAATTTAGAATTTGTTCACCCCAAGGTTAATAAGTTAACCAATATATATAAAATAAAGTAATTAATAAACATTAGCGTAAAATACTATATACAATTTTATACATTCACTCAATCAGCCGAATGAATTATTTACAATATATTTAAAATTAAATTAAATAATACATTATAAAACCAAATCGATCTAAAACAAACAAAAAAAAAAAAAAAAAAAATTTAAACCAACGAAGTGCATCTCATGAAAAGCAAAGAACTATGGCAATTTAGCCTGAAGTCAATGAACAGAGCATTGCACTGTCCAAGGCGTTCAGTTACTGTCACAAACCTTGCAGTGGTATGGCATTCATAGAGAGAATTCTAGCTCTTCTTTTAAAAACATTATATATAAAATCTGAAAAAAATTTATATAAAATTTTGTCCAAAATTTTGTTCTGTAAGAGACTCCTCATAAAGCACAAAGGTGCTTCTTTTTAACTCAGATCTAATGTCTTTATAATTTTGACAATACAGGGCAACATGAAAGCCAGTCTTCACCACCTTGCACTTGCACAAATCAGAGAGGACCAAACCAAACTGTTTAAGCCTATACCTCAAGCCATTTCCTATAAGAAAAATGCACATACTCATACTAAATTGTACTCAAAGCCAAGATTTAAAATTTACTGTTGAGATTGAGGGCAGAAACACAAACATCTCCCTGCTTTTCTCAGAACAATTCCATCTGTCTTGGCAAATGTTCACAAGTTCATCATATATTCTCCACCTCTCAGCAGCCATTTGATGAGAATTGAGTGCAGCCTCCCACACCAAGCATGACCGGACACTCAAAATATCAGTGGAAATGCCTCTTCGCAGACAATATCTTAATCCTGCTCTTATTACCAACAGGTCAGCTGGCAGTTTGCCAGAAATGACCTGCAAGGTGTCTGTTGCTACTGTGCAGCAGGCCCGGTCACCCCCAGAAGAGTGAATCTCTGAGTAGACAACAAATGCCTTTTTATTACAACATTCACTACCCGCTCAAACCAAGCCCCGTAGGTGTACGTCAGAATGCACACAAAAACATATTTAGGGTGCATTCCTTTATGTCTCACTTAATCTTGATGACCCTCTGTAGCCTGGCATATAATAATTTAATTTTTGACTTCAAATATTTAACATGTTCTGTTATAAATAAGCGCTTCTCCAGGTGCAATCCAAGGTACCTAACACTAGAAAGATTCTTTAAGGAGACACCGCCACTTCTAATAACAGGTGGCCTAGTACGACTTGGCCTATCCTTCAATAACATGGTAACTGTTTTATCTTTAGAAATGGCAAGTTTGTGAAGGTTACTCCACTCTAATAACTTATATAAAACTAAACTACCTTTTTCTTTTATCTCTCTCTCCTAGAGTCACCCATGATCAAAACCAAATCGTCTGCGTAAGCGATGGCCACAGAGTCCTGCAAGTCACACTCAAGAAACTCATCCAGAACCAGTGTCCACATATAGTATGGATCCCCAAGGACAACCACGCTGAATATCATAAACTACTTGCTTGAATTTTGATCTCACTATAACACTGCGGTCCAAAAAGTAATCCTTAAAGTTGTTGTATAGATATCCAGGACATAGTTGTTCTAGCTCTGTGGAGGATAATTCTCCACCACAGGGCATTGGATGTGCCCTTGAAGTCCACGGACAAACCTAGAATATATCGCCGTGAATCATTATTAAATTCTTCTGTAGATCTACCTTTTTTAAAACCAAACTGTTTATTGGAAGCCAAATTCAAATTAATATACCTAGCATTATATCTGGCTATAATTAGCCAGATATAATGTTTTATCCAAATGCTCCCATATTTTGACCAATATGGGCAATAGTGTAATTGGACGATATGAACTCGGTTCGCTCAAGGGCTTTTCCGGATTCTTTAAGCTCATTCGAAGGATAGCAGTTATCATAATTTAGGAAATAGGAATATACTTTCCTGCAAGCAAGAGTTGTAAAGATCAAGTAAAATATCTGAATACATTGCATAAAATCTCTTTATAACTTGGATCTCTAAAAGATCCAAATCTGGCACCTTGCCGTTAGGGACGGCAAGTTTGTGTCTCAAAAATAAGGGTTCTTTATCTTCCACAATGGAGGTTCTTTATCTTCCATTATACAATCCATTAAGAAAAGATTAAATATCAGTGTATCCCACACAGAATACAAAAAACCAAAAACTTTTCCCAGAAATTAAAAATAAAATTGTCCGTCAGGTACAGTGCTACCACGTTTGTAACATTTAGGGATCTCACCAGAGCATTAGCATTAGTAGAGGCATATGATGCAAGAAATCAAGCTTATGCAGCA
This sequence comes from Mastigoproctus giganteus, assembly GCF_048544385.1. NCBI lineage: Eukaryota > Metazoa > Arthropoda > Arachnida > Uropygi > Thelyphonidae > Mastigoproctus > Mastigoproctus giganteus. The sequence continues at coordinate 65,683,664 of NC_143575.1, forward strand.
TCAGCCAAAAAAAAAAAAAAAAAAAAAAAAAAACTCCTTCCACTTCACCCCTCCATTCGTTCAAAAAAGGGATGGAAGTCTGTTCCACCAACCAACTACCTGCTGGCTGAAGGCAAATTTCTGCACGTCAATCCTACATCTGTCTTTCCTCAATTTGAATTTATGCCCTCTCAGGTGATTATTCTGAGCAAGAGGAAGAATCCCATCAGCATTGAGCATGCTCAAACCATTCAAGGCTTTATAAACCTCTATCAGATCACCTCGCTGGTGCCTAGTCTCCAGACACTGTAATTTGCAAAACCTTTGCCTTTCTTCGTAAGAGCAACCCTTTGTTTCATTCACTAATCTTGTTGCCCTTCTCTGTACTCGTTCCAGCAGCTCTACATCTTTCTTGAAATGAGGCCTCCAGACCTGTATACAGTACTCAAGGTGTGGCTTGACCATTGCCTTATACAAGGAAATAATCACCTCCTTATCCCTTCTAGAAAAATTCCTGTATATCATTGACAAGACACCATGAGCTACTCTTACAGCCCGTCTGCACTGCTCAGAGAACTTCATATCTGCCTGCACAATTACCCCCAGGTCCTTTTCATTCTCTACCACTATCAGTGTAGTACCACAGAGTTGATATGTTGCTCTGGGGGTGCTGTTTCCCCATATGTAGTACTTTACATTTGTCAATGTTAAACTTCATTTGCCACCTCTCAGCCCATCTGCTCAACATTTTCAGATCCTGTTGCAGCAGCATAGCGTCAGTAGTGTCCTTAACAACCCTGCCAACCTTTGTATCGTCTGCAAACTTGGACACTAAGCTTGATATACCATCATCAGTATCATTTATAAATACAGAAAACAATAGTGGACCCAACACTGAACCCTGAGGGGCTCCACTAATAACATTAGTCCACGAGCAGTGTCCATTGATTACCACTCTGTCTTCTCCTCCCTCAACCACCCCTTTATCCATAGCAGCAATTTGCCTCCAATGCCACACTGCTCCAATTTGTGCAGCAGTCTTCCATGTGCAACGGTATTAAAAGCCTTCCTAAGATCCAAGTATATAATATCAAAGTTATTCCCTGCATCCAGTTCTTTTGTGACCGGATCATAGTATCCAATCAAATTGGTCAGGCAAGACTTCCCCTTAACAAAACCATGCTGTATCCGAGCTATAACTGAAATCTTGTCTGGATGATCCTGCAGTGTTTCTTTAACCAGTGCCTCCATTAATTTTTCTGGAACCGAAGTTAAACTAACAGGTCTATAATTACTTGTGTCAGCCTTTGATCCTCCTTCGTGAATTGGGGTCACATTTGCACATCTCCAGTCTATGGGTACCTCCCCTGAGTTCAAAGAAGCTTTCCTAATTATGGCTAAGGGTTTGCTTACTTCCTTTGCTGCATCCTTTAATATAACTGGATAGATCCCATCCACCCCAGGTGCCTTTCTTGTGTTTATCTTCAACAATTTCTCCTCCACTTTACTCTGTTATTACAAGATTATCTAGCTTACTGCCAGAGTTGAATACACCTCTGGCATTCCCCTCGCTGAATAACTCCTCATGTGTGAATGTCGATGCAAAATATTCATTTAGTTTGTTAGCTACCTGAGCAGGATCATCAACAGTTGAACCATCGATATCAAGTGGATCAATCTGATTCATTCCCTTCCTTCTAAAGTTTAAATAGCTAAAGAACTCTTTTCTGTTTTTCTCTGCAGCCCTTGCCAAAGATTTCTCGTAATCTGCCTTCTCTGCCTAACCTCCTTTGTAACTTGGTTACACATCAACTTATATCTATCATAGGCTTCTGTGTCACGTGTTAATTTATATGTATTTCATGCATTTTTCTTCTCTGCCATATATCTCATTAGTTCATCTGACAACCATTTAGGCCTAAACCTTGAACAATATTTCTTAGTTGGTATGTAAAGCCTAGTAGCTTCCAAGATAAGTTCTTTGAATGCTTCCCATTTTGAATTTGCTGTTGGTAACATCATCAGTTGGTCCCACTGTATAGAATTTAAATACTGTGTCAGACCATCGTAGTCGCCTTTATGAAAGCAATAACCCTTCCCTTTACCCCTAATGGTAGTTACCTCTTTGAGTGAATCCCACTTCAGCACACTGTGATCACTGCCACCTAGTGGTTCCTTTTTCTGCAGATTCTTAATGCATGAAGAATCACTACTGATAATCAGATCAAGAGTATTACTCCCTCTAGTTGCCCCCCAAACATGCTGATGTAGAAAACAATCATCCAATAAATCCACAAAAGCCTTGCTAGTGTGTGAGTGACCAACCCACAAATTCCAGTCAATATCTGGGAAATTAAAATCCAACATCATAAGACTCTCTGTTTTACTGGCCCACTCTATTTCCCTGTACAGTTTCTTATTATACTCATCAGAGTCATTAGGCGTATAGCACACTCCTACTCTCAATTTTGATCTCCCAATTCATATGTCACACTAAACTGACTCGACACTGCACTTTCCAGTGATGTTGACTGGCTTCACTTCCTTGGATTTTATGTGTTTCTTAACTAATATCATAACCCTTCCTCCCTTCCTATCCTGTTTATCCTTTCTGTAGATGTACTCCCCAAATTCCAGTTCTGCATTTCTTATATCTGTGTGACACCACGTCTCTGATATTCCAACAATATCCGCCTTTGATGCTTTGAGCATACCTCAAAATCATCAAATTTATTTACCAAACTCCTAGCATTGGTGTACATGCAAGTATACATGCACCTGTTCCTATTCTTAGCTACTCTAACACAACCCATGGTTTACTTGTACCGTAACGACTCCCAGCAGTCTCTGAAATATCCTGCATCTTGTTTTCCAGGCTTCTGCTCATTCCAATAGAAGCAGTGCAAGAATCACTTTCACCTCTGCCAGTGGCTACTGTTAATCTATTAGTCCTTGTATACCCCCCAAGCTAGCAGTTTTCCAACCCACCTAACGCTGCCTCAATAGCATCAGCAAATATTCTTGCACCCTTTCTATTTAAGCGTATCCCATCCCTGTAGAACATGGTTAAATATGGTTAACCTGACAATCAAGTAACAACTTAGTGAACTGAAAAGGTGAAATATAAATTTCTATGTTGACCAGAACTAAGTTTAGCTCTGGTCAACACAGAAATTTTGTAACAATGTAATCTTAAATTTACAATTACATTGTAAGTTAAACTTAATAGATTGACTTAACCCTTGACTTAATCTTAAAGATTGACTTAAATTTCAACTTAATAGATTTGTTGATAGAAGAAAGCTAGTTCAGCTTCAAAAATAGCCTAATAGAAACAAAGTCTAAGCATCAGCAGTCCATGGTATTTTAAAACCAAAAGTTTGAATTAGATATATTTTCATCAGACAAAGTTTCATTTATGTATCAATAGGCTACATCCACACATCTCATTCAAAATTGAATTAGAAGATAAAAAAAAACTAACAATTCTAGACTTACTACTAAGCAGAATCAACAACACCATTACAACACAATTTATAGAAAACCTACAGACACAGGATCTATCCTTGATTCTCGTCAAATCCTTTAAACACAAAAATAGGTGTCCTCAAAGGACTTCATCCTGAGGACCTCCCACCTCTACAAGGGCTAAGCTCTAAGGAATGAAATCTTCCAGCTAATACACCTCCAGAGATTGTGGATATCCACAAACTCTTATCAAAAATGATAAAATGCACAATAGAAAAATTCTTCAACAGTAATCCAGATGAAAATAAACAATTCATCACCATCCTCTATGCCCCACATAGCAGCTAAGAAATAGCTTAAATAACTAACAAAAAAAAAAATCATTTTTATTAGGTATACAAAAACAACAACAATAAAAGACATTAACTCCCATCTTGACCTTTCCCCCCCAAGATCCACTCCACAAAAAATGCTATATACTGGCTACAATGCACACTAAAGCTTATAAGAAATCAAGGCAAAGCAAGAAAAAACCCATAGTCAAAGTAAAAGAACACAAGGATATTGAAAAAAGGCAGTGTAACAAATTTTTTGGATATGTGGTATTACAAAAATTTAAATTAAAATAACATAAACTAAAATTAAATAAACTAATTATATTGTTGGAAAACTCTACCAGTCAAGATATGTTTTTAGTGTAGTAGGTAATTGACCTAGGTTGTAGTGCCCTCCTTAGTCTGGGAGGTTGTTTGGTTGGAGGATTGGTTTCAGTTAAGCAGTTTAAACTTATTTTTAATTTGGGTTAGAACTCTGTTTTTAAAGATGTCTATGTATGTGGCACAAACTGGCATTTCCAGAAACAGTACAAATACCATAACTATAGACTACAAAGAAGCCTTTTTAATAGGGGCCATGGATAACATTAACTGCAGCAAAGGAATTCATTTGAAAACAGCACATACATAGGCATCTTTAAGAATAGAGTCCTAATCAAAGTTAAAAAATGTTTAACTTCTAAACTGCAACCAACCCTCCAACAAAACAACCCCCTAAACTAAGGAGGACACTACAACCTAATTCAATCCCTACCAACTACCCTAAAAACAGATTTTGACTGGTAAAGTTTTCCAACAATATAATTAGTTTATGCTATTTTAATAATTTTTTTTAATACCACATATCCAAAAAATGTGTACTAACCTCCCCTATTATGTGCTAAGCGAATACCTACTATAATGTAACCCACAGGGCACAGGGTTAAATTACTGCAGGTATTTATATTGAAACTATAAAGATATAATCCCTTAGATTTTTGATCACTTGGCAATGAGATTAAGAAAATCACTGTGTGTGTGTGTGTGTGTGTCACCCATAAACAAGTCAATAAGTTCAGAACTTATCTTTTTTGATGGTGATATTGCAAAGATAGCTGGTAAGCGCTTACTTATTATTGTGATACTTATAAAATTCTTTGAATTAGATATGAATTTGATTTACAAAAATTTTTTAGAAATTTAATTTTATTAGAATTTTAAGAATTACATAATAATAACCATTAGTTACTGTCTTTGCAGTCACTAAAGAAGTGGTAAGAAAATACCATGAAATGGTTGATTCCATTATGTACATATTTCCAAACTGGAAATAAACATAGTTAAACCAACCTAGGTTTTGAGTGCTTTATTATCTTCAAATAAAATAGTTCAGTGATTAATTTATTTAATCAGTAAATTTCCATCCTGATGACATGCTTTTTTTTATTTATATTTCTTTGTTCAAAATTATAAAAAGAATCAAGAAATAGTTGGGTGGAGGAGTCTATGCCTGAATTTGGTCGTGTATCTATAAAATAATCAAAATCTTCTTTAGCCACTACTACTGCTTCTGCTGTTATCATTTACTTATAATATCCCGATTGATTATGTCAGTTAGCCTGATTAAATGAATCATTTACTTAATATCCATATTTAAATATTAACATTATTAAATTTTAGTTAGTCATAAACTCGATTCCTGGTTAAGAATTTTCAAATGATATATCTTTGTAGATGCAAAACTCAAGGCCAATATCATGAACAATTGTATATTTAAGTTTTGATAATATGCATGCACTTTACATGCATATTATCAAAACTTTATATTACTTTATATTTGCATAAGAAAGGAATATTCTTATGAAAACATAAAGTAATGATAAACTGTCACCAGCAAAGGAATGAGCATGTCTCTCTTTATTGTAGCATTTATTTTTCAGCCTGAGATGAGCTTCTGAGTTTTCAAAGTAGAATAAATTTCTTAATCAAAATTAAATGCTAACAAAATTTATTATTTTCAGTGGAAAAACCAATTTTACAACATAGGATGCAGAAACAGAAAGAATTATCTAGAGAAGAAGAAAAAGATTCAAAACCTATCAAGGTAAACTTCATCTGTGTGTGTGCTTTTTTTTTTTTTAGGTTGGAAGCTTTCTACTTATTTATAAATTAATTCAGTTACCAATTGAGAAGGGATAACACCAAAAATTCTTAACCAGCTGTTGTATATCAACCAAATTAATAAAGGGAATTTATATTTCAGATATCATCCTCTATCCCTCTTCAGAGCAGACAAAAATTGCATTCACTGAAATCCACAACTGACTTGGGGTTTGCTGAGCATTAAAAAAAATTTTTACTCTGACATCATGAACACATTTGTTCACTGTCTTGTGTGAACTTTCCATAAGTGAAACCTTTTTAATACAAATAATTAGATAGCTTTCTCTGAAAAGTTCCTGCATGATTGCCCCCAGCCCCCCTCTTGCTATAAGGAACTAGTTCTATGTATAAATACAGGTAGTATGTACACATCTGTATATAATTATTGCTCTTAAAAGAACCCTCAATATATGCTTTGAAAGGTAGACAGGAATTTGGTGGAATTGTGTATAATAAAATGATTTCTGTCCTTCCAGTTCTCCTCCTTGATTGGGTGATGTGATGCAGGTTACTTAGTGATGAAATCTGGTTTCTTGAGGTCACAGAATGGTTTTTCCCCCCTCCCTAACTGATTCAGAGGGTTTTAATGATCAGTTTGATTTTGTATTTTATAATTTGCTCTTGAAAAAAAAAAAGTGTGTGAGAGATTTTAAGATAACCCTATCATAATTCTACCAAGAATTTATAAAATTTAATAGTATCCAGTGTCAGTGCTGTTCCTAACCAGTTAGCAATATATATGTAATATAGAGTAGACCCTCGATTTTCCGGGATAGATGGTAAAAAGAAAATCCCAGATAATCAATTTCCTGGTTAATACAAAAATACGGTAAGTCCCCGACAACATTGTAATACGTTCCAGGACTTCTTACGTAAGTCGAGTTTTACGTAACTCGTGAATGACTAAAAAAATATTGCTACTATATCCCTGATATGTCAAGATTACAAAAACCACATGATATCCTCAGAAGAATGAAGAAAAATAGTTATATACATTTTCAATTAATTAGTTATATATTTTTATATATAACTAATATTAGTTATATATATATATATATATAAAAATAGTTATATATTTTTAATTAGCTCAATTAAAAACTATCTAGGGACAGCAGTGAATGGCCGGAATGGCACATAAGAAAAGAAAACAAAAGGAAGAAAGAACACATGTTGTACTATAAAAACTGATATATATTCCATAGCCTTTGGTTATTATAATTAACTTCATTGGTGCCAGTCGCTTTACCACTTCTCATATTCTATTTTTCTCCTTTATGATTGTGTTCACCATTGCCACTGACAAATCTGAATTCCACGCGATACTAGGTAATATTTGACCATTTTCATACATACTTATTATTTTAATTTTCTGATCCAAATCAATCGCTTTCCTTTCCTTGATAGATTTACTGGTACTGCTTACTTATTCTCTTACTTATTAAGCTGTCACTTATTCTCTTAGTCGGCACCATGATAACAGTCAAAATTAAATTTTCTGAAAAGAACTTCACAAGGTTAAGGTGAAAACTCACTATCACTCCACGCGAGCGTGGAGTGATAGTGAGTTTTTATGGCGGTCACTGCCATAAAACAATAAAAACAATTTGCACTTTCCAGGTTAGTGCAATTCATTATAAACTGGTAGTAAACTCGATCTTATTGCATTTGCGATAATACCGATATCTAGAATTCTGTAGGTTTTTACGTCATTATGGTGAAATGTGTGTTTTCTTCACAGAAATCTTCAGTCATATAAAAAAAAAAAAAACATATAAATAACGTAATGTAAGTCCGGAGCTGTGTAAGTTAGGAACTTACTTTATCAAAAAATGTTCAGTAACCTACGTAAAACATATGGCAATAGATAAAAAATGAAAAAATCTTACCACGCACTACTCAGTGTCCAGTACGATGCTTGCCTTTAATTTTTATGATGTTGCATATGGTTTGGTCACCAACATTTTAATAGTTCATTAAAGATTTAATGGATGTACCATTTTCAAACTTTTGAATAATTTCAAGTTTTTGTTTAATTCAAAGCACAACTGTTGCATTTGCCCATCATTTTATCGACTTCTAAACAAAAAATCGACGCCACACACTAAAACTAAACATTTGGTGGTAGTGGTTTTTTTTCTTTTTTGAGCGGCGGGTGTGAATACACCAGGGTTTGCAAGATACTAGGTACACTAATCTCCCAATGATCACTTAACACCGCTTGTCACTTAGCTTATTTACGACTTGAAAAATATCTATTTATGCCATTCTAGTTATTACTTGAGTTTTATGATTTCTGGTTGATTTTTTTTTTTTTTTTTTATATTTGGAGTCTTTAAGTGTTCCGGTTAATCTTATCCTGGTAAATTGAGAATCTGCTGTATTATAATTTAAACAGATGTATATTTCAAATATCTGTTTGATTTAATGTGAGATTGAATGGATCGTGCAGTTGCATTTCAGGTGGGTTTATGCCAGTTTGTGTTAACTAGCGATGTAAGGGCTGTTAGGTACATTACTAGTTATTTTATGTCTGTGTGCATAGCATTAGCATTAGTAGAGGCATATGATGCAAGAAAGCAAACTTATGCAGCATCAGCCAAAAAAAAAAAAAAAAAAACGCTCCCACTTCACCCCTCCGTTCGATCCAAATACCTGTCCAGCTCAGCCTTAAATTTATTTAGGCTATCAACGTCCACAGCAAAGGATGGCAGTCTGTTCCACCAACCAACCATCTGCTGGCTAAAGGCAAACTTCCGCACGTCTATCATATATCTGTCTTTCCTCAATTTGAATTTATGCCCTCTCAGGTGATTATTTTGAGCAAGAGGAAGAATCACATTAGCATTGAGCATTCTCAAGCCATTCAAGGCTTTATACAGCTGAATCAGATCACCTTGCAGGTGCCTAGTCTCCAGACACTGTAATTTGCAAAACTTAAGCCTTTCTTTGTAAGATCAACCCTTTGTTCCATTCACTGATCTTGTTGCCCTTATCTGTACTCGTTCCAACAGCTCTACATCCTTCTTAAAATGAGGCCTGCAGACTCGTATGCAGTTCCCAAGGTGTGGCCTGAGGGCTGCCTTATACAAAGGGATAATCACCTCCTTATCCCTGCTAGAAAAATTCCTGTATATATCATTGACAGGCGCCTCCGTAGCCAGGTGGGCAGCAGTAGCAGTGCATAGCACACGCTTCTTGATTAGACCGGGGTTCGAGCCCGTGACCACCAAATACAGAGGATGCGGAAAGGTCAGGAAATGACCACCACATATCCCCGGAGCAATATGGCCTTAGTTGCTAATGCTCCTAAAAACCAAATAACACAACATATCTTTGACAAGACACCATGAGCTACTCTTGCAGACCATCTGAACTGCTCAGAAAACTTCATATCTGCCTGCACAATTACCCCCAGGTCCTTTTCATTCTCTACCACTGTCAGTGTAGTACCACAGAGTTAGTATTAGTAACGGCCGCATGGTGCAAGAAAGCCTATGGCTTATGCTGCACCAGCCAAAAAAAAATCCGAACAAAACAATGATAAAAATAAATAAATAAATAAATAGATAAATAAAATAAATAACTAATTAATAATAATTAATAAATAAAAAAAATGAAATAAAAAATAAATAAAAAGGAAATTAAACCTATCATCCTATGCGCTTCCCTTACCCGAAAGTACTATCCAGATGACCTTTGAATTTCCCCAAACTGTTGGCCTCTACCACCCATGAAGGCAACTTATTCCAGTAATTTATAACTCGCTGGCTAAAATAAAACTTCAGAGTTGATACATTACTCTGGTGTTACTGCTTCCCATATGTAGTACTTTACATTTGTCAATGTTAAACTTCATATGCCACCTCTCAGCCCATCTGCTCAACTTTCCTAGATCCTGTTGCAGCAATGTACTGACATTAGTGTCCTTAACAACCCAAGCCAACCTTTGTATCGTCTGCAAACTTGGACATTAAGCTTGATATACCATCATCAATATCATTTATAAATACAGAAAACAACAATGGACCCAGCACTGAACCCTGAGGGACTCTCCTAATAACTTGAGTCCATGATGAGCAGTGTCCATTGATTACCACTCTCTGTCTTCTCCCCCTCAACCATCTCTTTATCCACAGCAGCAATTTGCCTCCAATACTACACTGCTCCAATTTGTGCAGCAGTCTTCCATGTGCAACAGTATCAAAAGCCTTTCTAAGATCCAAATATATAATATCAAAGTTATTCCCTGCATCCAGTTCTTTTGTGACTGCATCACAGTATCCAATCAAATTGGTCAGGCAAGTTCCCTTAACAAAACCATGCTGTGTCCAAGCTATAACTGAAGTCTTGTCCAGATGATCCTGCAGTGCTTCTTTAACCAGTGCCTCCATTAATTTTCCTGGAACAGAAGTTAAACTCACAGGTCTATAATTACTTGTGTCAGCCTTTGATCCTCCTTTGTGAATTGGGGTCACATTTGCACATCTCCAGTTTATGGGTTCCTCCCCTGAATCCAATGAAGCTCTCATAATTATGGCTTAGGGTTTGCTTACTTCCTTTGCTGCCTCCTTTAATATAACTGGATAGATCCCATCAACCCCGGGTGCCCTTTTATGTTTATCCTCAAAAATTTCTCCTCCACTTTCCTCAGTTATTACAAAATCATCTAGCTCACTGCCAGAGTTTACTTCACCTTTGGCATTCCCCTTCCTGAATAACTCCTCATGTGTGAATGTAGATGCAAAATACTCGTTTAGTTTGTTAGCCACCTGAGGAGTATCTTCAACTGTTGAACCATCAATATCAAGTGGACCAATCTGATTCATCCCTTTCCTTCTAGATTTTACATAGGTAAAGAACTCTTTTCTGTTTTTCTTTGCATCCTTTGCCAAGGATTTCTCATAATTTGCCTTTGCCTGCCTAATCTCCTTTGTGACTTGGTCACAGACCAGCTTATATCTATCATAGGCTTCCATGTCACCCATTAATTTATATGTATCCCATGCATTTTTCTTCTCTGCCATTTGTCTCATTAGTTCCTCTGACATCCATTTAGGCCTAAACCTTGAACAATATTTCTTAGTTGGTATGTAAAGCCTAGTAGCTTCCAAAATAAATTCTTTGAATTCTTCCCATTTTGAATTTGCTGGTGGTAACATTATCAGTTGGTCCCACCATATAGCATTTAAATACTATCTCAGACCACGGTAGTCGCCTTAACGAAAGCAAAAACCCTTCCCTTTACCCCTGCTGGTAGTTACCTCTTTGAGTAAATTCCACTTCAGCACACTGTGATCACTGCCACCTAGTGGTTCCTTTATCTGCAGATTCTTAATGCATGAAGAATCACTGCTGATAATCGGATCAAGAGTATTACTCCCTCTAATTGCCTCCCGAACATGCTGATATAGAAAACAATCATCCAATAAATCCACAAAAGCCTTGCCAGTGTGTGAGTGACCAACCCACAGATTCTATTCAATATCTGGGAAATTAAAATCTCCAATAATAAGAGACTCTGATTTATTGGCTCACTCTGTTTCTCTGCACAATTCTCATTATACTCATCAGATTCATTAGGCCTATAACGCACATTGACCATTGTCCACCAACATCGATTGGATGCACTTCCTTAGATTTTGTGTTTCTTAACTAACAGCATAACCCCCCTCCCTTCCTGTCTATTCAGCCTGTACACATTGTACTCCCCAAATTCCAGTGCATTCCTTATGTCTGTGTGACACCATGTCTCTGATATCCCAACAATATCTGCTTTTGATGTTTTGAGCAATACCTGAAATTCATCAAATTTATTTACCAAACTCCTAGCATTGGTGTAAATGCAAGTGTACATGCACCTGTTCCTATTCTTAGCTACCCTAACACAACCCATGTGTTTACTTGTACTTATTTAAGTGTACCTCATCCCTGTAGAAGCAGTCTCTCCTGTTAACAAGTACAGACCAGGCTAAAAAAAATTCTACCCCTTGAGCCTTGCAAAATCTTTCCAGGGCCGAATTGATCGACAAGGCTCTCTTCATATATTCCCTCCTGTTGTGTCTGCGTAGAATTGCGGACACTTTCAAATTTAACCTCCACCCTAATTCACGGCTTTTTTCAACAATGACCATATAAAGTGTGTTACCTTTACTGATTTAACATAGAAAGGACATTCTCTTCCAGTTGGCTATTTTAACCAATATAAAAGTATTGAATTTAGTTATAATGCATAGCATTGTATAAATGCTAATGCTAAACTTATATTTCAAATTGATTGATTGCTAACTCTATTATCAGAATTATGAATAAATTAAAATATGGCTTTTCTTCATTTAAGAAAAGATTTTCAATTTATAATATTTTTCAGTTTTCTGTATGTCTGCATAATTGAAAATGCCTCTATCCTTTAACATTCACTTGTTAGTTTTAGTGTGACACATTTCTGCAGAATCCAGTGTTCATTGTTGCTCTCAGATAACAATAAATGTGTTTCTGATTTTTTGCAATTGTTGTCAGTGTCCCTTGCAATGTATATCCAATAGGGAGAGTAACAGGAAGAAGAGAAATTTAGAACAGTTTTTGTTGGTATTGTTGTTTTCATCCATTCATTCACAGCCGACTTTCAGAGACTTTGTGGGTGAGCTGCCTCCATGCTCTCCGGTCTTCAACAGCTTCTTCAAATCATTCGTGCTCATGCATGGGCATGAACGATTTGAAAATCAAATACTGACCCTAAATCAAATACTGATAACTTAATTGAGGTGATGTGAAAATTCTAGTTACATTTATACCTCGCACAGTGCAGTTAATGCTTTGGAAAAAACTACCTCACTGACTGAATCAGCACTAAATGGGGAATAGTTTCAATGGGAAAAATAATGATACATGGGTATCATAAGGATTTTTTTATAGTAGAAATAATTATACATGATTAGTTAGAAAAAATAAGAAATACAAATAGTAATGAGGTAGACTAAGAATGAAATGAATTGATAAATTTTATTTTGAAAAAATGAAAGGCAGAAAACTTTACTGATTAAAGAAAAATCTATCTAATCTAATTTTCACCATTTTGTTTTTCTTCTTTTCTTTGAAGTTCATGTAATATTGAATGGTATTTTCTAATGCTCATCAGGCATTAATGCTATGCTCTACGTCTGAATCATGATTCATAATTAAGTCTGAAGCAGTTTCCACTACACTAAACATTTTTTAAAGTTTTTGTAAGGGAAATTATTTTTCTCGCACTTTACTAGCTCCTTTGTTACATTCTGGACTTTCTTGTGCTTCTTCATATGCCCATTCTTGGTCTAAGTTAAGGAGAGTATCATTATCGAGAGCTTGAGAATATGCATCAGTGCATTCTCGAACATTAGCCATTTCCAAAGACTCGAATTCAAGATTGTGTCCAATTTTGGCAATGTCTTTGGTAACAGCCTGAATTTCGGACTTGGAACTGCATGACTCACTTGCACAATGAGGCAAAACTTGCTTCCACACCATTCTCATGTTACTCTCACTAACTTCGAGCCATGCTTCGTTTATGTTTTCGATAGCATTTCTAACGTAATTTTTAAATGGTGTAGCCGGTTGTAGTCTTTACTGTTTGAGAAAAAATTCGTCTAAAATAATCTGCTTTAAATGACAACTTGATCTATTGGTTGCAGTAGAGATGTTGTGTTGAGTTGAAGAAAATGAATTTTGACATTTTTATTAAAGTTACAGTCTAGTTGGATGCCCTGGTGCATTATCCAATAACAAAGCATTAAAAACTATATTGTTTTCATTACAGTAATGTTCGACTCCAGGACAAAAGTAAGTTTTAAACCAGTCTTCAAACAAAGGTTTCGTTACACAGCTTTTTTATTTGAACACCAAACAACTGGATGAGCCTTCTTTGCATAACTGCTTGGGAGTTTTCTACACGATACACAAGCCTGGGTTTTAATTTAAAATCTCCAGATGCATTTCCAGATGCATTTCCGCCCAGCAAAAGTGTCACACGATCTTTTGATGCGTTGTAACCTGTTTGAGTTTTTTCATTTTCTGATAGAAAAGGTCTAGAAGGCATTTTTTTCCAAAACAAACCTGTTTCATCAACATTAAAAATTTGGTTATCTTTGTACCCACCTTTTTCAATAATTTCTATAAATTCTTTAGGAAATTTTTCGGCAGCATCTTTGTCTGCACTTTCACCTACAATACGGACATTATGAATCCCCGAGCATTTTTTAAAACGGAAGAACCAACTACAACTTGCTGAAAATGTTTCATCAGTTACCAATTCTCTGCAATTTTCTTTAAGTGCTTTGAAAGGACTCATAGCTTTCATTTGAATTTACATTTGACTTAACAGGATTTGCTTCCGATTGCAATTTTCTATCCATATTGATAGCAGACATTCCATATTTACTATTAGAGAGCTCCTTTTCTTTATGATTGTTTTCGAGGCAAAAGAGTTGGTAGCTATTCCATACTCTTTGTACTGATTCTTTTCTTTTACAGTTCTTCTTATAGATGATTCATTTATTCCTTTATCTCATGCGAGTTTGGCAAACGAAACACCTTCTTCATGGGATTTGATGATTTCAAGTTTCTATTCTAATTTCAGCCATTTATGTTGCTTTGGATTGGTATCATCTCACTTTCTTTTTTCACTCATAATAAAGGGATTGCTGAGGGGAAAAAAATCACAAAAAGGATACACCCGTGCTTAAGAAGCAGCAGCTGAACTTAGACTATCTTTGGAAATAAGTGATGCCAATAATTAGATAGTACATATGTTCACTGGGAAAGGAAAAATGAGAGTAGGTGTGTGTTATAGGCCTAATGAATCTGATGAGTATAATGAACAATTGTGCAGAAAAATAGAGGGCCAGCAAATCAGAATGTCTTATAATGGGGGATTTTAACTTTCCAGATAATGACTGGAACTTGTGGGTTGGCACAAAAGTCTCGCACGCTAACAAGACTTTTGTGGATTTATTGGATGACTGTTTACTATAGCAACATGTTCGAGAGGCAACCAGAGGGAGTAATACTCTTGATCTACTTATCAGCAGTGATTATTCATGCATTAAGAATTTGCAGATAAAGGAACCACTGGGTGACAGTGATCACAATGTCCTGATGTGGGAATTACTTAAAGATGTAACTACCATCAAGGCCAAAGGGAATGGCTTTTGCTTTCATAAAGATGACACAGGGGTCTCAGACAGTTTTTAAATTCTGTACAGAGATCAACTGATGTTGCCAACATTGAATTCTAGGACTTAATTTTGGAGGCTACTAGGCTTTTCATTCCAACTAAGAATGAAATACTGTTCAAGGTTTAGGCTTAAATGGATGTCAGATGAATTAATGAGGCTCATGGCAGAGAAGAAGAATGTATTGGATGCATAAAAAGTATCAGGTGACACAGAAGCCTATGGCAGATATAAACTGTAATCAAGTCACAAAGGAGGTTAGGCAGGCAAAGGCTGATTAAGAGAAATCTTTAGCAAAGAATGCAAAGAAAAGCAGCAAAGAGTTCTTATGTAAACTCTAGACGGAAAGGGATGAATCAGATTGGACCACTTAACATAGATGGGTTGACTATTGATGATCATGCTCAGGTAGCTGATAAACTGAATGAGTATTATGCATCTACATTCACACATGAGGAGTTGTTCAATGAGGGGAGTGCCAGAAGTTTATCAAACTCTAAGAGGGAGCTAAGTGATTTTCTAATAACAGAGCAAAGTGGAGGAGAAATTGTTGAAGTTAAACATAAAAAAGGCACCTGGGGTGGATGGGATCTATCCAGTTATATTAAAGGAAGCAGCAAAGGAAGTAAGCAAACCCTTAGCCATAATTATGAAAGCTTCCCTGGACTCAGGGGATGTCCCCATGGACTGGAGGTGTGCAAATGTATCACCAATTCACACAGGGGGTTCACAAGGTGACATAGACCTGTTAGTTTAACTTGTGTTCTGGGGAAAATAATGGAATCACTGGTTAAAGAAGCATTGCAGAATCATCTAGACAAGACTGTAGTAATAGTTAAGACACAGCATGAGTTTGTTAAAGGGAGGTCTTGTCTGACCAATTTGATTGGATACTATGATGTGGTCACAAAGTAACTGAAGTAACAAAATTATCAAAAATAATTTTGATATCATATACTTGGATTTCAGGAAAGCTTTTGATACTGTTGCACATTGAAGACTGCTGTACAAATTGGAGGGGTATGGCATTAAGGTAAGTTGCTACAATGGATAAAGGGATGTTTGAATGGGAGACAACAGAGTGTGGTAATCAATGAACACTGCTCTTCGTGGACAAATATTATTAGTGGGGTTCCCCAGGGTTCGATGTTGGGCCCATTGTTGTTTTGTATATATATCAATGATATTGATGAAGGTATAACAGGTTTAATGTCCAAGTTTGCAGATAATACAAAGGTTGGCAGGGTTGTTAACGACAGTAAAGACAGTATGCTACTCCAACTGGATCTAGATAAGTTGGGCAAATGGGCTGAGAAGTGGCAACTGGAGTTTAACATTGACAAATGCAAAATACTGCATATTACCGAATTTACGTTAGCAATAACCGAAGAGAAACGTACCAACCGTGTGGTATTACACTCAGGGAAGTGGAAAGTGAAAAAGATCTGGTGGTAATTGTGCAGTTAAATATGAAGTTTGCTGAGCAGTGCAGACGGGCTGCCAGGGCAGGTCACGGAGTCTTGTCAATGATAAATAGGAATTTTGCTGGCAGGGACAGGGAGGTGATTATCCCGTTATACAAGGCAATGGTCAGGTTACACCTAGAGTACTGTGTACAGGTCTGGAGGCCTCACATTTGCTAGGATGTAGAGTTGCTAGAATGAGTACAAAGAAGGGCAACATGATTGGTGAGGGGGAACAAAGGGGTGCTCTTAAAAAGAAAGGCTTAAGTTCTGCAAATTGCAGTGCCTGGAGAGTAGTGCCTCAATCAGACACCTGCAGTGCCTCAATCAGACACCTGCGAGGTGATCTGATTGAGGTTTCTAAGGCCTTGAATGGGTTGAGCAAGCTGAATGCTGATGGGATTCTTGCTCAGATTAAGAACCTGAGAGGGCACAGTTTCAAATTGAGGAAAAACAGCTGTAGAGTAGCTGTGTGGAATTTGCCTTTTGCCAGCAGGTAGTTGATTGGTGGAACAGACTTCCATCTTTTGTTGTGGAAGCTAATAGCCTAAATAAATTTAATGCTGAGCTGGACAGGCATTTGGAATGAATGGAGGGGTGAAATGGGAGTTTTTTTTTTTTTTTGGCTGATGCTGCATAAGCTTGCTTCCTTGCATCATCGTATGCTTCTACTAATGCTAATGTTTATGTACTATATATATATATTTATGCATTGTATAAGCTTGCAGAAAGATCTCGAATAACGAGTGATGCAAATTCGTGGAGATCATTCTAGAAAAATGTCAGCCGTATATGACCACATTACAATCACCGTCGCAGATTATAAACCATATCAGTTGAAAATTATAAACTGCACTATATTGAATCCCATACTGATTGAAGCCGCAATGTTTGAGGTACTGCTGTACATGCACATTAATCTAATAACAAATTTATTAATAATAATAACTAATTTAATAAAATAATATAAACCCATTCATCTTACATGGACATTCCTTTCTACTTGATGGGGGCTTTGATCAGACAAATGTCCACTCAAAGCACCATTTGGTCTTTATAAATGAATAGCTTATGCATACCTGTTTCTGTTGTTCTGTTATCAGTTTATAAATTTGTTTGGTTAATGGGGCCAGAGAGAGAATTTGCAGCCAAATAGTAATTTTATAGAGATATCATTTTAAATAAGAATGAATAGAGTAAATTTGGGTATGCATCACTTATAAAAAGACTAATATCTGAATAGAAAGATTAATTTACATCATCTGCACAATCCATTCGATCTCTCTCTCACACTAAATCAGACAGATATCCATCTGAATTAGTGCATTTGTTATTTATTTATTATTATTATTTTTTTGATATTATCTGTAATTCAGTAATCTCCATAACTTAGTGAAAATTTTTCTTGCAAATTACAGCTATATATTTAGTAACGACAGCTATGTAAGATATGTTAGATTTTAGAGAGGTATACCTACAATGACTAACTGATGGTTGGGCAGTTTTGGAGAAGTATATTTCAGTGAATATTAAGCAATAACAACTGAATTTATTTCCATCTCTGAACATTTATAAAGACTAATGGGTTGTGCTAGTAGCTAAAAATGTAAATAACTTAATTTTTAAATGTGAACAAGTGACAAAGTCAAATATTGTCATGTAATGTCAGTTTAAATATGTGCCTGGTACATAGCTGCCGACTCTTGACTTTTTGAAATCTGGAGATTAGGTAATTGTAAGCAGGAGGAAAACAGGAGATTTGGCCAAAACAGGAAGAAAGCTGGTGGTTTTTTTGAGAAAGTTAGGATGGTTTTTTAAGGTCCACATTGTACTGTAAATTAAATTTTGCTGGCATTTTATATTATAATACAGACATAGGACTTTACCAGTAGAGTATTCTTTCAAACATTAGCTCACCTAAGGATTTTTTTTTTTGTCTGTAGATTTCTATTTGGAGTGTCAGACATCAACTGATTACAATTGCTTCAAAAAAAAAAAAAAAAAAAAAAAAAAAAAAAAAAGACACTGTTGCAGACTTTGCTTTCTTCAGAAATGTTGAGGCCAAGTTTTCTTTATTAACAATGGCCCTGCTGTCTAGTCTGGGTTGTAAAGAGCATTTTTAAAACGCCAACAGAAAGACAAGATCTAAACTCAGATTTTATTTTTCTAACAAGGCTGAATATCCTCGCACATTGTTAAAATTCCACGCATGATTTGGGATAATTTGTTATATTTCAAGCTTCCTTGTGCTTGTCAGCTCCCCAACAAAGGGCCACTGAACAGCAGTTCTTTCTTTCATGATAGTACCTGGGGCTCTCACAGTGAAACCAATGCAGGTAAACATCTTTCACTTCATCTATTTTTTTTCTGTTTTTAATGACACCAAGAAGTACAGAAAACTTTTTCACAGAAAAGTTAGAATATGAAAATGATGCATTGCCAATTGGTGGAATTTTTGCTTCCTCAGCATTTATGTGAATATCATCATTCATTTAGAACTTGTGCACCATGTAATCACATGCATCAATAAAATATGATCAATAACTTTATGATATTCAGTCGGTACCTGAATATCAACATCATTCAGTCAGTACCTGAATATCAACAAGAGCTCGTTGTACTGCACAGCAGTAGTAGGAACTCTGATTACAGTATTCAGTCTGATATGCTTGGCAAGCAGGTGGTCGGTGATCATGAGGAAAATCCTAGTTTTCTGGAAATGCATACTGCCACTTACTCCCATATGGGCAGGAGGCCTCATTCGGCTGACAGTGCCCATTACTTCTGAAGCCCATTTAAAGCAAGAGTTTACAGTAATTATTAAATATAATTATATTTTTATATAATCTGAATAAGAACTGCATTTAGATATTTTAATGCCGCTGAGAGTATGTTTTATCAGTTGTGATATTATACATGTAAGGGGGTGGCAAGAAATGAAAAATTTAAATATGTGCTTTTTTACATTTGAAAAAAGGTAGTATTATTAGTAGTATTTTTCAGTAAAAGTCATTTTTTTTATTAACTCTGTTGAAAAATGCTATAAAAAAAATGAAACCCTAAGTCACTTCCATTTTCAAGTTCATGAAACTGTGAAGAGTGTGAAAATTCAAGCTAACTCATATGCATGTATTACTATATGTTTTGCCAGTTTCATTAAACTCTGCTTCAATGACACATAGCTGCTGAATAAAAACTGTATTTAAGAAGCTAGACAGAAGAAGAAGAGCTGCTAATCTCAAACAATTAACACAACAGATTTTTTTTGGTGGGCCTGAAACGCTGGACCAACACTGTTGTGGTACTGGCTGTTACTCTGTCTGTATGACTGAGGCATATTATTTGAGTAGTTTAATAACATTTAATAATTACTGGAATTCATTAGATTCCTTAGAAGTCTACTCAAAGAAATATTTTAAGCAGAAATGTGTATACATATATGTAATGCATTTTCCATGTATGGTACTTGCACTTAATAATTTTATATACAGTACTTGAAAATGGAAGACTGATAGTTTCATGCCTTATATTTTATGTTTAGATTTTTTATTATTATTAAAAATTAATAAGTTTTATTCCATTGAAAATAACAAGATTTATTATGTTGAAGAGATAAACTTCTCTTCTGTAAACTCATCTAGCAAATACTGTTCTGGAAATGTTATTTCCATTTGTATAAACTTGTTTCCTAATGCTAACTGTATAGATAGAGGAATTTAATAATATCTTTTCAGCCATTAAAACCAATCATCATTACAAAGAGTGAAATGCAGAAAAAAATTTATGGAGTAGGATATCCAAGTATTCCCACCCTTACAGTTGCAGAATTTTATGAACAGAGGTATGGTCAACCAAACACTTCCAATGAAGCTCCTAATTCGCTGCAGTAAGTTGTTTTGCATTTTTACTTTCTTCTTTTACTTATTGTATGTTTGAGGCTAAATAATGGATTTAAATTTAAATAAATATTTAAAATATTTAATTGTAACTTTACTCTACTCTGGCTTGAACTTGCAACCTTCTTACTTGTGGCTACATGTGCTAATCACTGGACCACTGATGACCTGTGGTTCAGTGGTTTGCATGCTATTACTTATATGGCCTGGTTTTTTGGTTGTGCTGGCACAGTTAAGTTGATGTTCACTGGAATGAGTTTAATGTTTATTGATTTTGGTTTGGTCAATTAAATTTTCCCTGAATTATGTGGAAGATTTATTAGCATTAAAATGGCAGAACAATGCAAGGAATCAAAGCTTTATGTAGTATCTGCTGTCAAAATAAAAAAAGTAAAAATTTTTGACATGATAATTTGTTTAAAATCAAGAAAGATATTACATGAAATACTGCTAAGCAAGGCAGATTTAATAGATATTTTTTCACATGAATTATTTTAATTATTTTACAGGTACAATATACAGTTGGTACAGTTATACCCTAAACAATCCTAATAGCTAAATAAAATTGACTACATGGTGGATTTCAGTATTAAAATCCAGGCTTAAAGAGAGATATTGAAATCCAGAATGTAGCCAATTTTATTTAGTTATTAGGATTGTTTGGGTTCTAATTATGAGGGCCGTTCAATAAAGAATGATCATAATTTTTTTTTTTTTTTTTTTTACACAATATACCTCATCCATATTTTTATGATCACATACTTCAACATTTCTGCCATTCCTCAAAAACATGGTGGAAGCCATTTTGTGACGTCTTTACAACTTCTGATGACTGGAAATGTTTTCCTTGCAGCTCCTTTTTTAACTTTAGGTGGCAAAAAAAAAATCACTGGTCAGGGCTGTAGGGTGAATGAGGAACACATTTGACATTAATACTAGCTAAGTACATAATGACAGTATGATCCACCCACCTGTGTGCAGTTGTGGTCGTTTGCGATGAATCTGATCCTGCAAAGTGTGCAGTACAGTGATGTACTGCACACTTTGCAGCATATTATTCTACATATGATGTAGAATAATATGCTGCTAAATTATTTCTTGAATGCAAAATAAAAAAAAAAAAAAAAAAAAGAGATGACCATAAACCCTCCTGCTGAAGCCAACTTCTGCTTTTGCCTTTTTTTAGTGTTGGCAATGATCTAGACTTCCAAACAGCTTTACTCTCTGGGTCAAAAGCCATGTGTCATCTGCCGTTATTGCCTTGCGCAGAAACTCGCCACCTTCGGTAACATCTGTTGCAGCTCCTGACAAACTTGTTACTCAGGTGTGAGTAGCCTTGGAACCAGTGTGCACAAATACGTCACATGCAAATAGTCATGGAGAATAATACCATGTGCGCTTCCTACAGATGTTCTTAACGTCTTTGCCAGTTGCTTTGTTATATGATGATCTTCTCCCACAGTCACATAAGCAGTATTTATAGTTTCTGTGGTCACAACAGAAACTATAAATGCTTTAAATCAACACTGCTTTAAATCAACAGTGGTTGGAACTTCAGGACCACCGATTTTTGTAATTGAATCATGTCTGTCTTTAACCATTCTAAACCACCTGTGAGCTGTGCTAGATGGAAGCATAGATTCACCATAAGCCTCCTTTAATATTTAATAGAGGGGATATTTTCTTAAGATGGAAGTAAGATTTGAGAGCAGTATACTGTTCCTTTCATGTCCCATCCATTATGTGGGCAAAACTGAACAGGCATAAATTTGAACTGAAAACTGCCAAGGTCATGCCTTGTACATGAGTGAACTGCACAGTTGCTATATGATGCAGCTTGGTTTGGTCTTAAACTCTTAAATTCGACAACGCAGCTAGAAATAGTAAGCAGTACAGTTTGTGAAAAAATTATGATCATTTTTATTGAACAGCCCTCATACCAATTGTCATGGTAATGGAGTTTTCAGGAATATGGTTTACAAATTTATTAAATATTTCTTGAAAGTAATTTAATTGCTACTACTTCCCCCTCTAACATTTTGTGCTGATAAAATTAAATGTGTTGGGAAATTGATTATGTCATAACTTTTCCAAATGCTAACTGCAAACACTCGCATTCCAGTTTAATACACGTTTGAGCAAGACTTATGTGAAACATTTTTGAATTTTAAGGGAACAGTAGTTTGAGTTCTACAGTGAATTATATATCCCCCCCCCACTAATAAAGAATAAGCTAGTCTCTGTCATTTTGCAATTTAATAAACAATTTGTAGAGCATCAAGTGGGGAAGACTGCCTTGAATGAAAAATACATAACAGTATAGAAAAATCTCACAGTAAGCCATCTAAAATCAAAGATAATGTTCATGATCTTAGATTAAGGTTTTATTTTATTAATAATTGTAGGCTATAATTATTTTAGAAATTAAAATACATTTTCTGTGTTGTTTATTATCATTTTGAATTAATAAATGATAAATAATGTAGTTAAATTTCTTCTTGCTCTAGATATCTTAGTATTTGTGGTTTATTGAAATTTTATCTTATAAATATCTTGTAGGTGGTAGATGACTTTCATCAACCAGTGAAATACCACCACTTTGCTTATTGGAGGCTTGAAGTGGTGAAACCCATGTTTAGTCTCTAGAGCTAAGTTTCTGGCATCCCCCTCCCCCCATACTTCTCCTTCAACCCATGCACGGTACTAAGTACTATAGGTTTTGATACCTTTCGTGTTTGGGGGTTTTCATAAAAAAAATAAAAAATAAATAAATATACTTTCAAAATGACATAGTAGGTAAAGTTAAAAGGTAGGTAGGTAACTTATTTACTTTTGTAGCTGCTATTATGTAGTTTTGAAGTAAGATCAAGTACAGTACAATTTCTTTGAATAAATATATTAATAATTTTATTATAATTTTGAGGAATACATAAGTTATTAAACTAAATATAAAAATAGCAAAATGCTTAAAGTGCGGTACTCACCTTAAATATAATCTGCAATAGTTTTATGAAAAGGTGGAATGGTTAAGTTAATGCATTAAGGTGGGATGAGATTTAATTTAATGGAATTTTAAAATAAGCGCAAGGAAGCAGAAGTGCACTATTCCATCCCTGGTTGTCATAAAGTAGAAAGTAGTTAATCCGGAACATAAAAGAATTGATATGTTCCACATTAATTACTTTCTACTTTAAATTAAATCTCATTCCACCTTATATTTAGCCATCAGTCTTTTCATAAAACTATTGCAGATTATATTCAAGGTAATTACTTTCTACTTTAAATTAAATCTCATTCCACCTTATATTTAGCCATCAGTCTTTTCATAAAACTATTGCAGATTATATTCAAGGTGAGTACCGCACTTTAAGCATTTCGCTATTTTTATATTTAGTCTATTATCACGGTATTATAAGAATTCTATAACTTTATACTTATAAGTTATTAGGTTTTCATATCAAAAGATGTGTGAATACACAAAGATTGATATTTTCATATCTGCAGGCAGAGTCTTCTGAGCATGGTAAAGGATCCAGAAGCATCAGCTAAAGAAGAAGAGAAAGAAAAGGAAGATGATGATGAAGATGAAGATGCAATAAAGAGAGCAAGAGAGTGGGACGATTGGAAAGATGGTAATGTATAATGAATAAAGCTTTATTAGTTTTAAAATAGATTAATACAAAAATTAAAGTGATTAATCACTTTAATTTTGTTGGCAGTTTTCATTGCATGTGAGTGCTGTCTTTTTTTTCTTTCCAGTTTTCTATGGAATCACTAATTTCTGTGATTGGAACTCCAAACTAATAACAGCCACATAAATTTGTCATAAAGTTTTTTACAAAACAAATGTTAACTGCCCCTGTGAAATGATCAAATACTGTTATATTGATAACATAAATAAATAAAAACACAAGTTTAGATATAGGGGAGAAAGAAAAATCATGGAAATAAATACACTGCAGGCCCTATGAGCACTTTTCTCTCATGACTGACAATCCAGGTTAATATTAACTAAAAAAATAAAAAATTATGGCTGTGATATAAGCCTGTAGGTCTTTTATTGGCCCACCTTGAGCATTAATTACAGCCTTGTCCATTCCTGTTAATAGTGTTTCAGATTCTTGACATAATTGTTGCCTGTTTCATGGTACTAGACATGAATAATCATTTCTTGCAGTCTACTTAATATCATTTAGTCATTAAGTAGAAATGTCATTTCTACTTAATAGCATCTTTGCAGTGATTTTTTTTTGTCTCCCATAAGGTTTTTCTTCAATTTTATTTGGAGTTTAAATCTAGCTAAATCTTATTGATATGCACTGGATATGAAAGTTTTTCAAGAAATTCTTAAACTTAAAAAAAAAAAAAAAAAAACAACTGCAGTGTTTGGCACAAGTTGATCATTAACTTACTGAAAACTGCACAAAATAATTGTACTTATGTTGCCTGCAACATGACTTTTTTTTAATAGTCCAATTTCCAGATTACTCTTATGGATAAGTAAGGTCATTTTTTTGATCAGTAAGAGCTGCTGTGAAGTTGATATACTTTCAGACCACTCATAAGTCTTCATCAGACAGTTCTTTCACTTGCTTGTTGTTGTTATGGGGGGTTTTATGGTGCCTATTCATTTATTATATAAAAAAATTTTTCGCTGAATTATTTTCATTCATCCTTCATTCCACATGAAGGAACAGACTGTTCCTTCCACATGATTCTTAGGTTTGTGGAGGTCAGGAGGCCTAGACATACGAATCTGCTTCAGTCCAGCTCCAGATTTTCTTTTGGCATTTCTGGTCTTGCCTTTTAAGATTACTTGATATACAAGACTGATTACAACCAACCTTTTTGGAAAATTATCTGGAAAAGCTCTCCCTATTAAAAGCTCTTTTTTTTTTTTTTTTTCTTGAAATTAACTACACATATGCCATTCTGCCACTGAATAGAAACTCATAGCATGTGCTCATAGTGGATGCTTCCTTTATACAAAGAATTTGCATATTAGAATCATTTACCATACTGATATTACAGGATGGCAAAATTATGCCTTCAGGTGACATAATTTCATGTTTAAAGCAGAAATAATAAACTTTGAGGGAGTAACAATTTTTTTGTCAGCTATTGTAGCATAGATCGTTTGTTTAAATTCTTTAAAACAAATAAACTTGTTTGCTTTAAAAGATAAAATAAAATTGCAGTGTTGGGACTTTCTTCTTAATAGAAGATCTTTCAGTTGATAAACTTCTGTGAGGGGGTTTAGAGGTCTTACTACATTTGAAAAAGATTTAGTCCTGCAACTGCAGCAGCTATAACCATTTTGCAAACAATGCCATTTGTTTTATCAAGAAAGTGTGTGTGTGTGTGTGGGGAGGGGATTATATGGAGAAGACAAACAGTTAACGTTTAAGATATAAAAAAGCAAATGATCATACCATCATGTGAGGCACTATTGATGTGAAAAGTTTCTTCATTAAACGAGGGCTAAAACAGGTACTGCCAGGTCATAACAGCCAGTAGAATATTATCTGTGTGAGGACTGGTTTTTATTGTTGGAAGGGTTTTTTTTTTTTTTTTTTTTTTTTTTGGGGTGAGACCCAGATAATGCTAGAGCATATATTACTGACACATTAAAGTAGATGGAATTATACTTGACAAAACATTCTAGCTTCCAACTTATATGGCATAATGAGAATATAATTCAGCAAAAAAAAAAAATGTTTTCTAACACCCAAAATGTGGATTTCATCACAAAAACTTACAATATCTTAAATATATCCAGGTTCTGTTTTCTCTGAAATATAAAGTTCCTTTCCACAATTTCGGGTTAAAAAAGATGGAAATCTGCATATGAATCTGCTGATAAAATGCCTGAAGGCTGTGAAGTTGGTCCTTAAGATGTTTTACAAAATAACTGGCATTCTCACGCCCTACAGTGAGAATGCCCATTCAGCAAATTGATCAATGAAACACCCACACTTCTGCGTGGATGTTTCATTGATCAATTTGCTGAATGGGGTGCAAAGATGTCTTACTGGAAGCATTATACTCTGCATTGCCCATTTAAAAAATATATTTATCTTCATTTCTTCCTGTTTCTTTAATTTTAGATATGCTGAATATGACATTGAATCACAGTTGTTCAAAAAAGAAATCCAATTCATGTAAATATACTATATTGTTTATAATCAAAGCTATACAACTTAGAGAGAACAGATCCCTTTATCAAAGAAAGTCCATAAATTATTAGAGTACAACTGGTGCTAAGGAAGATAAACCTAGGCCATGCAAATTAGTTTTCTTTCCAACCTGAAACAAGGAAAATGACTGAGTGAGAGACACTATTTTTTACATTATGGTGCATAACTTGAGATAATAATAGATGTTATAGTTGGCTCTAAATCAATCCTTTAAATTGCCCTGAAGTGTTAAGACATCATTAGTTTTTAAAAATAAGTATTAAAAGAATTCAATGTATTTTTGATTTTAGCATTTTAATAGTTTCAAAAACTTAAAAATATATTTTTGCCATATGTGCTTATGAAAATATCCACTAGCTGTTGTGATGATTTTTAATTCTGGTTTAATGTTAATTAAAATTATATATATATTTTTAATGCACTGTCAAAATAATATATTTACTGCCCAATTTCAAATAAAGGCAATCAAGCCTTTATTCCAAACTTTTCTATGGTATCATGGAGGACTCATATAGGCCCAGGCGGCTTGACTTTAGGAGTATGCCAGATGGAGGATTTGAAGAAGTTTCCTATTAAAATAGATCTCTTCTTTTCACATCATTTTTTATACCCTACAAAATAAGGTAAATAAAAATTAAACTTTTAGAATTGCAGAGTAGCATAAAACAACAGATAGATACTTGTAGATGTAAGTGAAAGAAAAGAAGTACTAGTTTATTAGCAAATTTATAAAAAAACCAAAAAAAAAAAAAAACAATTGTATATGAGTAGTACTGGGTGGCATGATATCATTGAGCACTGGACAGAACACTTATGTGCAGATTCATTATCACCTCACTTGCTCTTGAGTATGGTGTCTCATGCTGTCTCATAGTTATTGTACAGTATGATAAATGTGACCCTGGCAAATGAAGTTAAAAGAAAAGCAGAAGTTGGAAGTCATTTTAAAAATATAGACACAAATACTGCACATAAATAGTAAAGAACTGGAGACCCACTGCAAACAAAGTAGCGGAAGGCTAAGAAGATGGGAGGATGATCTATCCTTACCCAACAAGCAGTATTCTTAATGGGAAAAGAAGAAATAGTGCTCTATAAAAAAAAAAGTATTTGGTGGATGCAGATTTTTACCTAACACCAAGTTTCAGCAATCCATCCCCACAAGGACTGCCTAATAACATATTATGTTTTCTGTATTATTTAAGTTACAAGAGACTATTTTCGTGTATTCCTACTTGGTTATTGAAAGAATCTAAATATGAAATAAAGCTTTCATATTGCTCTTTTACTATATACTAGTTTCTAATTTTTTTTACTTTTTTTTTTCTTTTTACAGAACACCGGCGTGGATGGGGCAATAGGCAAAATATGGGTTAATAATGTTATGTGAATTTAATTTTGTTATGTAATAAATTAAAATAGCTTAAATTTGAATGACTTTGGTTTGATTTTATCATTTTAATTTTTTTTTTAACAATAACAATTAAAACAAAATATACTTGTTTTAATTTTCTAAATTTTAAATAAAATTAAGTCTCCCATGTACTTGCCCACCAATATTCTCTAACTGGTTATATAGTATATTTTGTTTTCATTTCAATATACTCTGAATTAGACAATTTTTTTGTTTGGAATGTAACAGTAAGCAAAAGAGTATCTTTCTTTGAGGCATTTCCCATTCCTAGATGGTATCTATGATGACAGTGAAAAGCGACTAATCTTGTTGTAGAACTTTAGTTTTGCTAGCTAAACATAAAACAGCTAACAAAAATACAGACATTTACATTGCATCTACCAAATTTGGGGGTTTAAGTAACCTTGAAAATTCTAAAAAATATGATGAAATGTTTTTTTCCTTATTATTACTGGTTTCTGTTATTTATTTTCATTCACTATTTTTTGAGTTGAGCAAATCAATTAATAGATCACCATTTTCAATTCAATACAAAAAAAGCTAAAATTAGTTTTTTTATAATTAAAACAAAAGGGTATTGCACAGATGCCATACAAGCAATTGCAGGTGTGCGTAACAAAGTTTAAGAAATTTATGTATTGTAAGAAATGGCTATTACTTTAAGCTCTTGCTGACATAAGATCAGACAATCATCAGAACTGTAAAATAATATCTAGTTTTGATACAATGGAAATTTATGGAAGCTGCTGATCTTTTTCATTTGTAATTATACTATATTTCAAATCTTAATCCTTCAGTCATAATTCTACATTCATTTACTGCATTAGAAGGAAGTATTAGACAGCAAAGAAAAGGAAAAAAAAATACACAGGCTACTGAATAAGAAATGAAGTAGAATTTTTTATTTTAAGTTTACCGTTTGGCATATGTCATCCTACCAGCAGTCAACCTCTGATACTACTTCCAACAATTCACATTAATGACAATCCACTGTTTGTGAGGGAAGAAATTGCAAAGAACTAAAATTAGGGTCTCTAATGCAGTTGCGAAACTATTTTAGTATTGTACTTTGGCAAGTGAATCATGGTCAGAAATCGCTGCCTGTTAGTCATCGAAACGTTCTACAGTGACTTGTTACATTTTCTCGATGCAAATTATTAGCTGTAAGCATGTGAATATATTACTACTCAAATTAGCAAAGTGATGTATATACTAAGAAGTGGTAAATCCACTAATGTTGGCATACACAATACAATGTTAATTCAAACTTACTGAAATAAATTTCAGTGGTGGGTAGTGGTTTTATTGCTCATCAACTATTTTAAAAAGTGTGGGTTTAAATATTTAAAGGAATTTCCGAAACTTTTCACTTATGCTATAAATAACTTTCCCTTCCAGAAACAGTAACCAAAATTTTTCATCAGCTGTAATTGGAAGTTGTATTAAGGACTTTCTGTTATAGTTGAAATGACTAAAAATTAAAGCAGCTGCCTTAGCTACTGAATAATTAATGACAGAAATGAAATACAAGTCTTTCAGCAGTGCCTAAAATAACCTCTTTCGATCAGGTATTTATTAATTATCTGAATATTGCCCACTGTGAGACAGAATGAAAGTTGAGTGACCCATTTCTGGAGTTCTGTATTGAGAGAACTAATTCCATTTATTCTTTTATTAGTGATGTGATAGAATAATTTAGCTTTATGGCATACCAAATAACTCACATAAACAAGTTAAATTCACTTTATTCTGAACAGTCATTGGTTCAAAGAAACCTGTTAGTCAGGTACATAGGTGCTGACTGTGGAGTTGAGGGATTGCCCCTGCTGGTTGCAAATAAAATTTCCAGACTGCAGCATCCCCCACTCCATTAAAAATCAGGTTTCTGCACAGTTTATAAACAAAATTACTGGTCAGTATATTCCATTAACATTACAGAGCACACTTAATACCCCCCCCCCCTCAATGTTGAGCAAGTTCATTGCTCTATGCTTGTCCACAGATTTTGCATTTTGGCAATAATAGATTTACAATTCGTAACTTGTAGCCATTGTTATATCCCGAACTAGATAGCGTAAGCTTAGTATAGTATATAATATAATATTGTCAATTAATCAGTAAAATCTATTAATCTTGTTAAACTTCATTGTCAATTAAATTGTACTTTTTAACTAAATACATATGACTTAGATTTTACAAACGTAACATAATTAATTAATACATAACTTGATACAGAAGTTATATAAATGGAAATTGTAGATAATACTCGATACTAAAAATATATATAGCGTCACTATCATGACTCAGAGCAGAGCAGCAAAGCAAAAGGCTCAAGCTAATGGAAGTGCTGTGGCTCAGGGGAGAACTGAGGGGGGACAGTTGCCCTCTGAATCACAGCCTTTTAAAATGCACTGCTTGCTTGATGTTTGTGGAGCAATCAGGTACAGGACATGATATTGCCATGGGGGATGCCTTTGTGTGTGTGGCGATGTAAGGAGTGTAAGGAAATCAGGCGACAATTCAACGTTGTTATGGGCCTATAAGAGAGCTTGAAGGACAGGGTGGATGCCCTCGAAGGATCTAAACTGAGGGGCCCATCAACTCTCAGCTGCCTGGAGCTGAGAGCTTGATGGGCCCTCAAGCTCTCAGCCATCAACGCCAGAGCTTGCACTTTATCATCACGCAACACAGCGGCAACTCCTAGGCAGAATGCACTGGTCCCACAGGAACTAGTAGTTGTTGGTGACTATTGTCAGGGAAATGGGGAATGTGCTTTGTAAAAAGGAAAGGTGGAACAGGACCAGGGTATGTCTGCCAGGGGCAAAGTTTGATGACGTTGTAGAGCGGATATCATCTTTTAAGGGCACAAAAGGTGTTATTATTGTACATGCTGGCACTATTGATATTAAGAGTAGGAGACCGGTGGAATTACTTAACAAGTACAGGTCAGTGTTAAAAAAACCCTTGAATTAGGGTTGAATTTGAAAGTGTCTGCAATTCTGGCCAGACACGCTAGGAGGGAGTATATGATGAGAGCCTTGTCGACCAATTTGGCCCTGGAAACATTGTGCAAGGCTCAAGGGGTAGAATTTTTTTCATCCTGGTCTGTACTTGTTAACAGGAGAGACTGCTTCTACAGGGATAGGATACACTTAAATAGAAAGGGTGCAAGAATATTTGCTGATGCTATCAAGGCAGTGTTAGGTGGGTCGAGAACTGCTAGTTTGGGGGGATACAAGGACTAATAGATTAACAGTAGCCACTGCCAGAGGTGAAAGTGATTCTTGCACTGCTTCTATTGGAATGAGCAGCAGCCTGGAAAACAAGATGCAGAATATTTCAGAGACTGCTGGGAGTCATTGCGGTATAAGTAAACACGAGTTGTGTTAGGGTAGCTAAGAATAGGAACAGGTGCGTGTATACTTGCATGTACACCAATGCTAGGAGTTTGGTAAATAAATTTGATGAATTGCTCAAAATATCAAAGGCAAATATTGTTGGGATATCAGAGATGTGGTGTCACACAGATATAAGGAATGCACAACTGGAATTTGGGGAGTACAATGTGTACAGAAAGGATAGGAAGGGAGGAGGGGTTATGCTATTAGTTAAGAAACACATAAAATCCATCCAAGTAAGTGAAGCCAGTTGACATCGCTGGAGAGTGCGGTGTCGAGTCAAGCTTGGTGTGACATAAGCATCAGGAGATCAAAATTGAGATTAGGAGTGTGCTATGGGCCTAATGACTCTGATGAGTATAATAAAAAACTGTACAGGGAAATAGAGGACCAGTAAATCAGAGTCTTATAATGGGGATTTTAATTTCCCAGATATTGACTGGAATTTGTGGGTTGGTCACTTGCACACTAGCAAGGCTTTTGTGGATTTACTGGATGATTGTTTTCTACATCAGCATGTTTGGGAGGCAACTAGAGGGAGTAATACTATTGATCTGATTAGCAGTAGTGATTCTTCATGCATTAAGAATCTGCAGATAAAGGAACCACTAGGTGGCAGTGATCACAGTGTGCTGAAGTGGGATTTACTCAAAGAGGTAACTACGATCAGGGGTAAAGAGAAGGGTTTTTGCTTTCGTTAAGGAGACTACGATGGTCTGAGACAATATTTAAATTCTATACAGTGGAACCAACTGATGATGTTACCAACAGCAAATTCAAAATGATAAGCATTCAAAGAACTTATCTTAGAAGCTACTAGGCTTTACATACCAACTAAGAAATATTGTTCAAGGTTTAGGCCTAAATGGATGTCAGATGAACTAATGAGATATATGGCAGAGAAGAAAAATGCATGGGATACATAAATTAATGGGTGACATGGAAGCCTATGATAGATATAAGCTGGTCTGTAACCAAGTCACAAAGGAGATTAGGCAGGCAAAGGCAGATTATGAGAAATCCTTGGCAGAGGATGCAAAGAAAAACAGAAAAGAGTTCTTTACCTATGTAAACTCTAGAAGGAAAGGGATGAATCAGATTGGTCCACTGGATATTGATGGTTCAACAGTTGAGGATCCTGCTCAGGTGGCTAACAAACTAAATGAGTATTTTGCATCTACATTCACTCATGAGGACTTATTCAGGAAGGGGAATGCAAGCGGTGAAGTAAACTCTGGCAGTGAGCTGGATGATTTTCTAATAACTGAGAGCAAAGTGGAGGAGAAATAGTTGAGGATAAACATAAAAAAGACACCTGAGGTGGATGGGATCTATCCAGTTAAATCAAAGGAGGCAGGAAAAGAAGTAAGCAAACCCTTAGCCATAATTATGAGAGCTTCTTTGGACTCAGGGGAGGTACCCATAGACTGGAAATGTGCAAATGTGACCCCAATTCACAAAGGAGGATCAAAGGATGACACAAGTAATTATAGACCTGTGCATTTAACTTCTGTTCCTGGAAAATTAATGGAGGCACTGGTTAAAGAATCACTGCAGGATCATCTACACAAGGCTTCAGTTATAGCTCGGACACAGCATGGTTTTGTTAAGGGAAGTCGTGCCTGACCAATTTGATTGGATAGTATGATGCAGTCACAAAAGAACTGGATGCAGGGAATAACTTTGATATTATATATTTGGATCTTAGAAAGACTTTTGATACTGTTGCACATGAAAGACTGCTGCACAAATTGGAGCAGTGTGGCATTGTAGGCAAATTGCTGCTATGGATAAAGGGATGGTTGAGGGGGCGAAGACAGAGTGGTAATCAATGGACTCGTGGACTAAATTATTAATGGAGTCCCTCAGGGTTCAGTGCTGGGTCCATTGTTGTTTTCTGTATTTATAAATGATATTGATGATGGTATATCAAGCTTAGTGTCCAAGTTTGCAGATGATACAAAGGTTGGCAGGGTTGTTAAGGACCCTACTGACGCTATGCTGCTGCAACAGGATCTGGAAAGGTTGAGCAGATGGGCTGAGAGGTGGCAAATGAAGTTTAAGTTTACTTGACATATGTAAAGTACTACATATGGGAAACAGTAACCCCAGAGCAACGTATCAACTCTGTGGTACTACACTGACAGTGGTAGAGAATGAAAAGGTTGTTGTTGTTATTTGGTTTTTAGGAGCATTAGCAACTAAGGCCATATTCCTCCGGGAATATGTGGCGGTCATTTCCTGACTTTTCCGCATCCTCCGTATTTGGTGGTCACTGGCTCGAACCCCGGTCTGATCAAGAAACGTGCTACACACTGCTGCTCCTACCCACCTGGCTACGGAGGCACCAGAATGAAAAGGACCTGGGGGTAATTTTGCAGGCAGATATGAAGTTCTCTGAGCAGTGCAGACTGGTTGCAAGAATAGCTCATGGTGTCTTGTCAATGATATACAGGGATAAGGAGGTGATTATTTCCTTGTATAAGGCAATGATCAGGCCACACCTTGAGTGCTGTGTAGTGTCTGGAGGCCTCATTTCAAGAAGGATGTAGAGATGCTGGAACGAATACAGAGAAGGGCAACAAGATTAATGAATGGAACAAAGGGTTGCTCTTACAAAGAAAGGCTTAAGTTTTGCAAATTACAGTGTCTGGAGACTAGGCACCAGCGAGGTGATCTGATAGAGGTGTATACAGCCTTGAATGGTTTGAGCATGCTCAATTGCGATGGGAATCTTCCTCTTGCTCAAAATAATCACCTGAGAGGGCATAAATTCAAATTGAGGAAAGACAGATGTAGGATAGATGTGTGGAAATTTGCCTTTAGCCTGCGGGTAGTTGGTTGGTGGAACAGACTTCCATCCCTTGTGGAAGTTGATAGCCTAAATAAATTTAAGGCTCAGCTGGACAGGTATTTCGAACAAACAGAGGGGTGAAATGGGAGTTTTTTTTGGTTGATGCTGCATAAACTTGCTTTCTTGCATCATATGCATCTACTAATGCTAATGGGACTTGCATCCATTTTTTTTTGTACAGTTAAAAGAAGATGTTATTTGGTTTTTAGGAGCATTAGCAACTAAGGCCATATTGATCCAGGGATATGCGGTGGTAATTCCCTGACCTTTCTGCATCCTTCGTATTTAGTGGTCACAGGCTCCAACCCCAGTCTAAGTTGAAAGAAGATGCAAGTCTTCAGCAGTTGCATCTTCTTTCGACCACCTAGTGGTGAACTAACCACTACGTAATAATGATCATAATATATTGATGTTGGAGCTGCTTAAAGATGTAACTACTGTTGAAGGTAAAGATTTTGCTTTCACAAAAGGTGACTACAGTGGTTGTAAACAATTTTTAAATTCCTTTCACTGGGACCAAGTGATGATATTAAGAACTGCAAATTCTAAATGGTAAGCATTCAGGGAAGTAATAATAGAAGCTACTAAGCTTTCTATACCATTTAAAAGATATTGTTCAAGGTTTAGACCCAAACGGATATCAGATGAACTGATGAGACTTGCAGAGAAGAAAAATACAGTAAGTAAAATCTAGTCTGCAGTCAAATCATTAAGTGGGTTAGGTATGCTACAGCAAATTATGACAAGTCTTTGGCTAGGAATGCAAAAAAAAAAAAAAAAAAAAAAAGTAACCAAGAATTCTTTTCTTATATTAACAATAGAAGGAATTGGATGCAGAGACAGAATAAAAATATTCTGCCTCTGCATTTACCTAAGAAGACGTTTTTAGGGATGGGAATACCATAAGTACACAGTGTAATAAAAAAAAAAAAAAAAAAAAACTGCAGCCATTATCAACCCACTGCAGGATGGAAGCCTCCTCAATAATTCATGCTGAGGGAAATGGACCATAATCTGCCATGCTGGTCCAGTGCGAGTTGGCAGATCGACCGTATTTAGCAGTCAGGGGCTTGAACCCCCAGTCTATTCAAAGAGCGTGTGCTACTGCACTCCTGCCCCTGACCACTCAGCTATGGAGGCCACAGTATAATAACTGAGAAGAGAATGGAGGAAAAATTGTTGGAGCTAAAAGTAACAGGGCACCCGGGGCTGATGGGATCTATCCAAGTAAAAAAAAGTAAGCAAACCCTTAGCCATAATTATTAGAGTATCCTTGAAACTGTTAGTACAAAGGGTGAAGTGAGTAATTACAGATCTGTAAGCTTGACTTCTATTCCAGAGAAAATGGAATTGATGGTTAAAGAAGCAAAGCAAGACCATCTACACAGGAATGCAGTTATACTGCAGTCACAGCATGGATTTATTAAGGAGCAATCGTGTTTGTCCAATCTGATTCAATACTACGACACTGTATCCAAGAACTGGACGCAAAAAATTATTTTGATATCATATACTTAGATTTCAGAAAAGCTTTTGTGACTGTTCACAGATGAAAGACTGCTATACAATTTGGAGCAGTCAATGTGTCATTAGAAGCAAGTAACTGCTGTAGATAAAGGGGTGGTTGGATAGCAGAAGACTGAGGTGGGTTATAAATAAATGGGCTTTTCTCTTTGTAAGAAAATGTTACTAGTGGTATCCCTTGGGGTTCAGTGCTAAACCCTTATTTTCAGTGTTTATTAATGATACTGGTGAAGGTATATGAAGCTTCATTTCTAAGTTTGCAGATGATACAAAGGTTGGTAGGGTGGTTAATGACAGTAATTATTAATCAAGATCTGAAAAATTAGTCATATGCAGTGTGTCAATGGAAAATCTGCACTTGTTCATTACAGATATAGAGGAATTCCTACATTGTTTCCTAATATTGAAACAAGGGTCCATCACTTCAAAAAAAGGGACTAAACAGCAATCTAAACACCTCACCTCCCTCTAGATTACCAAAGAAGGTCATATCCATTCCTTCAGCTGGGAAAGTCATGGCATTAGTCTTTTGGAATTCTGAGGGATGGTGCCAGCTGATCTAAGCCAAAGCAGCCAAACTACTGCCAGAGCATATTATTCCAATCTCCCGATTCAATTAAAATATCAAATCAAGAAAAAGTACCACTGAATGGCAAAAAGGATGCTCTTTGATCAGGAAAATGCATCAAGCCACACACACACATCCATCACTGCCATAGCATACAAGTGTGGGTTCCATTTACTCCAGCATCTCCCTTAGTCATCTGATATGGCTCCATCTTACTTTTATCTAAATTTCCTAACCTCAGGAGAGAGAGAGAAAAAAAAAGTGCCCATTTTGTCCCCAATAACAAGATTATAGGTACTGTGAATGGACACGAGAACAATCTTGATGAAACGTGCTGCACTGCTCGGTTAAGTGTGTAAATTTACAAGGAGATGATGGCGAGAAATAATGCAGAACTTATCCTCCTAATTTCCTAAATGGAGTAGGCTTTGAACAACCCTGGAGATATCCACAGTATATTTTATGTCTACTATCCTATTTGTATACAGGGCTGTTTAACAGCTGTTGTTTTTTATGTTAGGGCTTCATTCATTTGCCAGTCAGTTTTATATTTATGAGGGCATCATGTCGTTTTCCCAGGTGCCTTATTTCCAAAAATTTGTGGCTGCCACATAGTCCCCAAATTACCTTTGGGAATAATTAAAAGAAGTAACATTTTGGCAACACGTACATGCTGGAAGAATTAAAAGCCAACTTCAAATCAAAAATTGCACAGATAACTGTTGAAACACTGTCACATGTTAATGGTTACAACCAGGAAGGATATTTTCAACAGGCTTTTTAATCTATTTTAATTACGCTCATAATAATAATTGAAAATATATAATTTCGTTCTTCTTAATGTCACAATCAGTTTGTAATACCATAAACCTTCTGCCAACAGTGATGTGCCTCTTTTGAAAAATTACTGATTAATTATTGGCACAATTTGCTCTACTTCTGGGAACAGATATAGGTTCCCTTCTGTACCATCTACCTGTCATTGAATGCACATCTTTTATATCCTACTTTTAATCTGGCATGTGGCCACCAGAATTAACCATTCTCTCTCTGACATATATATTTTATCCTATGAGACACATTCTTTATGGGGAAATAAAAATAGACTGAACAAGCCAAATATATTGTGATTGATTTTTGTGTGTTCCTCTCTTAATCCCTATTAGGAAGGATATTTTTTTATTGCATGGTAAACAACTGATTCACTGAATAGTGATAATTTCCTAATAACTACCTGAGCAGAAAATGGTACACTTAGAGCTTTTAGCAAAAAATTCAAAGAAAAACAAGTAGCATTGAAATTAAAAATCCAAGCAGAAAAAAGACTTTGTATGCAACAATAGCCACAAAAGTAGCACTATATCTAAAGTTATGGTGGAATTTTAGTGTCAAGCCCAAGAAAAATCAACTTATATCAAACATTTAAAAAGAAAGGTATGCTGGATTCAATATAAAAGCATCTAAAAAGATCTGGAATAAAATAAAAATGAGCAGCAAATATGAACCTTTATCCAGAATTAAATGGGCTGCCTTTGTTTCTAATAACTGAAATTGTGCAGGGTGGCATGGTTTCTGTAAGGTATTCTAGTGTTTTTTGGTGTAATTGTAACCATTCCAGCAAAATATTGCATAGCTGTAATAAAGTTAAAGGAAGAGGGCTTCGTTGCTGAATAGGTCTCTCCAGCATATCCCACACACATTCTCAATAGGATATAAGAGTGAATGTGGAGAGCAGGAAACATGCTGGTAATCTATGTCATGTTCTCCAAACATTCTTGCACAATTCCGTCATGATGCGCTGTTGCATTGTCATACATAAAGTGGCCATTACCTTTGAGATAAAAGTGTAATGTTGCAGGGTCCCTAGATCTGATACAAAATTCAGGTACCCCCTAAATGACATTCAACCTTCCACTAGTATCAATGGATCTGATTCATGCCAGCAGAACATTTCCCATACCACCTCTAGATGCTTGAGTTGTTTTAACACAGCAAACAGGGTCCATTGCTTCATGGTTTTCTCGTCATACTCTCTGCCTACCATCAGTGGAAAACAGTGTATTGCGATTTGTCTGACCACATGACTTTGTTCTGCTGTCCAAATCACAACATTCTCAGCATGACACAAGTGGATTTTTCTGCTTTTCTCTGAAGCAAGTGGCTTCTGAATAGGCAGGCAACTGTCAATACCCAATTTCTTCAATTTCCTGTGCATGGTACAGGTTGAAATAGGGCAGTTCTGGATTTGATTGAATTCAGATGTTATTTGCTGCTCACTGGATATCCTGTTTTTCTGTTCAGTCCTCCTTAGAGTATGACAACATCGTGCTTGAAGTATTGCTTTTCTGCCACATTTACAATCTTTGATTTGAAGGAACTGCTTGCTTTCCAGTCATTAAAAATCTTTGAAATGGATGCTTTTGAGAAACTAATTATGTCTTTCATTTCTTGCATCATGGCTCTTGCTGAATGTGCAACCATAATAAGACCATTTTCAAAGTCTGAGAGATTACACAATTTCCCCATTCTGGCTTCAGATTACTGCAGTCAAACAGCCTGTGCAGTCTTTATATTTAATGAGGCAATACATCATTAAGCCCACATCACAGTGTTCTTGCATCTATTTGCATTTCTTCCATCTGCAACTATCTTAATACAAAGGTTTGTATTTTTTTAGCCAGTGTGTGTACTACAACATTCCTTTTCAACAATCTGTTGAGAGAGAAAATATTTTCAAAATGCCGAAAATAGAAAATATTCTTGTAGAAACAATCTGGCACAAACCCAGTTTTTCAAGTGTAAAGAAAAATCCAGAAACTGATTAAATAATGAACAGTATTAGTATTGGCAAAATGAAGGAAGCTTCTACAGCACCAGTCATTAAAAGATAAATAAATAAAAATAAATTACCATTTCCTTGACCTATTCCTTCCAATAATTTGTCCAATCCTTTGACATTATTCAAACTACTCACTTCCACAACATTAAGTGGCAGTTTATTCCAACTATCAGTTACTCTCTGGTGGAAAGCAAATTTCCAAATATCTGCCTGGCAACCATTTGTTTCAAACTTAAATTTATATCCTCTTGTGTATGTGTCATCAGAGAATGAGTAAGGATATATCATGAAAAATAATTTATTCAGCTGATTTGAAGCCTTAAACATTCATTCAGGTTCCCTTACTGCAATTTACAAAATTTAAATCTTACTTGGCACTTTTTTTGCACCCTTAACTAATCTTACTGCTCTTCTCTGTGCCCTTTCCAATAGATCAACCATTTCCTAAAATGCAACTTCCAAACATATGCTGTACTCAAGACATTGATAGAACCTCACAGACTGTCCCTACCAGCAACCTAACTTTGTTGATCAGAGAACTTCACTTGGGGCACCTCTGTAGCCAGGTGGGAAGGAGCAGCAGTGCGTAGCACACGCTTCTTGATTAGACTGGGATTCGAGTCCGTCGCCACCAAATACGGAGGATGCGGAACGGTCAGGGAATGACCACCGCATATTCCGGAGCAATATGGCCTTAGTTACTAATGCTCCTAAAAACCAAATAACAAACAAATAAACAAACAGAACTTCACTTGATGCAATTACTCTTTGATATTTTTTAATTCTATAATAATCCCAGAATAGCATATAGTACCATCTTATTCTGGAATTATTGTTACCCAAATGAGGACCTTGCATTCATCAATTTTAAATTTCAATTTTCCACCCATCTACCTAATTTATCTAGTTCTTGTTTGGAATACCATGCCCTAATTGTTATTAACTGACCTGCCTAATTTTATATCATCAGGAAACTTGCACATTAAACTTGATATGCCTACGTCAGTATCATTAATAAATATTAAAAACAGAAAGAGGGCCAATGCTAAACCCAGAGGAACTCTACTCATAACATTATTACCCAAAGAAGAGCAATGCCCATTAATAACCACTGTCTTCTGCCACCGAACATCACTTTATTCATAGCACTAATGTTACCCTATTTCCACACTGTTCCCTTCTGTACTGTTGTTTACTCTTGTAAAATCTAACTACATGTCAATTTGTTTAATTTATTTTCTTTGTGAAGACCCCATAATAGAATCAGATTGGTCAGACAAAATCTCTCCTTGAGAAATTCATTATGTCATTATGTATAACTTCCTGTCAAGAAAATTTTGCATTATTTCAAGTCAAGCTTACAGTCTGTAATTACTTGCTCATTTTGCCCACAGATCCCCCCCCCTTTCTTTGTGAATAGGAGAGACATTAGCACATCTCCAGTCTATAGGGATATGCCCTGGATACGAGGGTGTCTTCATAATTATGGCTGAAGGTTTGCTTATTTAATCATTATTATAATTGGACAAATTCTATCAGCTCCAGGTGCCTTATTTACTTCCAGCTTCCTATCAGTTATCATAAAATCATTTAACTTCAGAATTAGGTATACTT
Organism: Mastigoproctus giganteus; assembly: GCF_048544385.1. Taxonomy (NCBI): domain Eukaryota; kingdom Metazoa; phylum Arthropoda; class Arachnida; order Uropygi; family Thelyphonidae; genus Mastigoproctus; species Mastigoproctus giganteus. The sequence goes on from NC_143575.1 coordinate 65,724,561, forward strand.
CTGGTATCCCCAACCTGAAAAATTTCTTTACATCTGAACATTGTTCAGATGTAAAGAAATTAACAGTTATGCTATTCAATCACATAATCCAGTGTGGTTCATTTCTTTTCTTTCTAGGTGGTAGATGACTCTAATCAACCAGTGCAATACCACCACTTTGTTTATTGGAGGTTTGAAGTGGTGGAACCCATGTTTAGTCTCTAGAACTAAGTTCCGGTCAACCCTTCCCTATCTCTTCCAACATGCAGTATGATTGATGACTTTTGAGGTTATGATGAACATCGTGGCGAGATCCAATATTCCTTACATTTCGAGGGTACAGCTCTAAAACGGTGTTCGTGTGTAATTTGGCATTACAATAATGCAAATGGGATGACCTGCGAGATTTCTTTTCTTTTCCTTGGTCAGATTACCGTTTCAAAACTTCTGATGTCAACGTTTGCTCAGATCGTGTCAATGAAATTATTCTTGCAGGAATGGAATCCTTTATCCCAAACTCCGCTTTAAAATCTCGTCCTCTATCTAAACCTTGGTTTTCCAGTAAATGTGCTACGGCTGTTCAAGAGAAGAATGTTGCATATCATAATTGACTCATTTCTAATTCTTCAGTTTCGTTATCTGCCTACACCAAAGCTCGCAACAATTGTAAAGCAATTATTAATCAGTCCAAACTAGAGTTTGAACAGGCTAAGAGTAGAAAACTTGCTTCTTGCCCTAATGGTAGCTGAGCATTCTGGTCTCAACTTTTGCCCGTCTATGTTCCCACCTCTGTCCAAACCAGATGATTCTGTTGTCACTTCAGCCAAGGATAAAGCTGACCTGCTAGCATTCCATTTTTCTTCCAGCTCATGTATTAATGATCTTGGTAAAACACCTCCCACCATTCCCAACACTCTCCATTCAATGCCTCCTGTGGTCTTCCGTCAAAAGGATATCAGAAGGATTTTGACAAATCTTGATGCTAAGAAAGCTCCAGATCCCGATGGTATTTCTCCACTTGTTCTCAAAACCTGTGCTCCTGAACTTACTCCTATTCTTTGCCGCTTTTTTCACTTTCTTATTTCAAAGGTGTTTTTCCTTCTGCTTGGAAATTTGCTCATATCCAGCCAGTTCCTAAAAAGGGTGACAAATCCCTCCCATCCAATTATCGTCCCATTGCAATTACTTCTACTCTTTCTAAAGTAATGGAGAAATCAATTAACCGCAAACTCTTAAACTACCTAGAAATCTTTCGCCTGATCAACGATCACCAGTATGGATTCCGTCAGTGTCGATCCACTGACGGAATCCATACTGGCGATATTCTGGCTTATGTTACCCATTTATGGACTAATTCAATGGAAAGGTTCGGTGAAACACGAGTAGTTGCTCTTGACATCTCAAAGGCTTTCGATCGTGTATGGCCTAAAGGTCTTCTAAACAAGCTTCCATCTTATGGTTTGCCAACTGTTTTTAGTAATTGGTTATCTAGTTTTCTCTCTGATCGCTCACTGAGGGTGATGGTAGATGGCTCTCTGTCTTCTAACTTCTCCACTAATGCTGGTGTCCTGTAAGGTTCAGTTCTTTTCCTCTTGTATATTAATGACCTTCCATTGACTGGAAATCGTATCCACAGTTTTGCCGATGATAGCACATTGCATTCCACTTTCCATTTTGAGAAACCTTGCTTGCTCAATCAGCTTCAACTTCTCAAAAATCTACTACAACAATTCCTTAAATGCTGATCTTATGGTAATTCTCCAGTGGGGCAAAGACAACTTAGTTGATTTCAACCCTTCTAAAACTCAGTCTTGTCTTATATCTCGCAAAAAGGATTCTTCTGCTCCTATGCTTATCTTTAGTGACACTGCGATTTCTAGGCAAAATGATATATCTCTTTTGGGGATTACCCTGACTTCTAATCTCTCTTGGCACAAGCACATTACAAATTTTGCTTCCTCTGCATCTAAAAAACTTAGTTTTCTCTTTCACTCTCGGTGTTACTTTTCTTCCACAGCTGCTCACTCTGTATAAATCGCAAATCTGCCCTGCCATGGAATATTGTTCCCACATCTGGGGTGGTTCCCCCAAAACTTCTCTCAGGCTTCTTGATTCCATTCAGAAGAGGGCAGTTAGGTTAATTAATGATTCATCTCTAACAGAGTCTCTCCACTCGCTGTCTCATAGACATACTGTTTCTGCTGCATGCCTCTTCTACAGATACTTCCATGGGCACTGTTCTTCTGAATTACCTTCTATAATTCCTGCTCTCTCTTTCAAAACAGTCTGAACATGTGCCGCCCCCAGCAAACATCCATTTACTGTCCAACTTCAAACTCACAGAACCAACTTTTCATCTTCTTCATTTATTCATTCAACTGCCGTTTTCTGGAACAACCTTCCTTCATATGTATTTCCTGAAAAGTACACTCTACAGAAGTTCAAGTCCAATGTCAACAAATATCTTCTTTCATCTTCTCAACCTCCAACCCAAGCACGGTACTAAATACTATAATACCTCTCGTGTTGGGGTTTACATAAAACACACACACACACACACACACACACAGCTGCTACTGTTTTGCATTCTTAGTCAGAGAGTTGGGGTTTACATAAAAAAAAAACACACACACACACAGCTGCTACTGTTTTGCATGCTTAGTCAGAGATCTCACAGTCCATCTTACTATACCTTATCACCCTCTAGTCCTCTGATAATTTATCATCAGATGCATTTTTATTCTCTGCCATTAATTTCATCTCATCTGACACCCATTTAGGTCTAAACCTCAAACAGTATATTTTTAGTTGGTATAAAAATGTAGTGGCTGCTATGAATATCTTCCTAAACACTTCTAATTTGGCATTTGTTAACATCTTGGTCCTTCTGAAAAGAAATTAAAAAAAAAAAAAAAAAAAAATCAAGGAACATTGTAATGACAGATAGACAAATATTATGCTACTAAGGTGAGTGACCCACGCAAAAGTTTCGATCAATATCTTGAAACATAAAATTTCCCCTGCTAAGACATTTTGGTTTACTTGTCCTGCTATTTGCCTGTATAATTTATCATTGAACATGTATTTATTAGTCAATTGGCCTATAACACACTCCTCTCGTTTTTCTTTTTTCCAGTGTTTGTCACACCAGACTGACTCAATGTTACACTGGCAACCCATGTCATCCTGTGTGAAGTGTTTTAGAATCTATTTATTGTAAGACCGATAAAGCTAAATATTTTTTTAGAGTCTATGCACTCCTTAACCAAGAGCATAATTCGTCCCCTACTGTTGTGTGGCCATCATCCAACACCAACAGTATAACACGACACTATACTGTGATAAATTAACACTACTACATGGATTGACTTTTTCAGAACACCACACAAAACTGAGTCTGAAGACCATCCCTCCAGAATTGCCTACACAGAATAAATAGAAATAATAAATGTGCTGGCTTTACATTTACTTAACTGCTTGAAAATTCTGTATCTGCTAGATCAGAGTGACACTGTGCTTCTGATATTTCTATAACATGTGCATTTCCTGACAATGAAATTTTGGATGGGTTGTGAAATCTTTTTAAAAGAACTAAATAAAATTTCATGAAAATCCATCCATTGGGAATTGAGTTGTTACATGCGGACAGACATTAATATGTCTGTCCGCATATAACAACTCATGTCATATGCATATAAGCAGTGCTAGTTGTAAAATTAGCAGAAGGCATACTCTGTGAATGTTACGTATGCAGAGGGTATACAGTAGACTCAATTTTCCGGGATAGATGATAAAAAAAAAAAAAAATTCCCAGATAATCGATTTCCTGGTTAATCCAAAAATACATTACGTCACCGACATACGTTACAGGACTTCTTACGTAAGTCGAGTTTTATTAACTCTGGAATGACTAATACAATATTGCTACTATATCCCCTGATATGCCAAAATTATAAAAACCACAATACCCTCAGAAGAATGAAGAAAAATAGTTATTTTTAATTAGTTCAATTAAATTATCTGGGGACAGTGGTGAAGTAGTCGGAGTGGCACATCATCATTCTTTTCTTTCTTGGTGATTCCTTTCTACTTCCTTGGACCATATGGCTAATAATAATAAGAAGAAGAAAAGAAAACATAAAAGGAAGAATAAATGCATGTTGTACTCTAAAAACTTATGTGTTTCGTATTATAGTTGAGTTCATTGATGCCGATCCCTTCACCGCTTCTCGTATTCTGTCTAACGTAGCGTAAGTCCGAAGCTAGGTAAGTCTTGGACTTACTGTATCAAAAAACGTTCAGCAACCTACGTAAAAAGTATGGCAATAGATAGAACGAAAAAAACTTGCCATGTACTACTTGTGTGTCCAATACGATGCTTCCCTTTATTTTTTAGTGTCATGTATGGCTTGGTTACCAACATTATAATGGTCATTAGAGATTTAACGGATGCACCGTTTTCAAATATTTGAATAATTTCAAATTTTTGTTTTATTGAAAGCACAACTCTTGTGTTTGCCCATCATTTTCACGATTTCTAAACAAAAAAATAAAAATAAAAAATAATAATAAATACTGACATCCCTGACATAAATAACGAAACAAAATTTGTCCTTTTGTGGTGCGAAGAAACAACAATCAACGCCTAAAACAAACTAAACATTTGCATTATGACATGACTTACTAAACAAACTAAACTAAAGATAATAGGTGTACTAATCTCCCAATGATGACTTATAGTGGCATTTCTTGTCGCTTTTTTTACGACTTGCAAAACATCTGTTTATACCTATTCTAGTTATTACTTGAATTTTATGATTTCTGGTTTATTTTTTTATTTTTTTTATTTGGAGTCTTGAAGTGTCCCAGTAAATCGAGAGTCTGTGTATATATATATATCCAGAGGGTATATGGCGTGTACCCTCCACTACAGCCCTGCATATAAATATGTGAACATGCCTAAGAAGAGAACTATTTAACAAACTGAATGGTCCGGGAAGGCATCTTGATGAATTTCTGCACAGCTCATGTATTTGAAAGAATGACTGACATACTGTTTATTCAGCAATTTAGGGATGCGATTCTTTGAGTCTTATGTGAAGAGTTTTAAATTTTCCAGAAAGGTTTATCTCCATGGATAATAATATTGGTTGAATTTCTTAGAGTGGAGTGGACAGCCAGATAATCACTGGCAGTGGGAAAATGAATGCCAGCCAGTCCCCCCCCCCACCCCCCCGAAATAGGTGAAAGCCCAATGGTACTAGACCTGGTGAATATGGGGGATGGTCCAAGATTTCAAAACAGCACTCATGCAGTGCAGCCATGGTAGTGACAGATTTGTGAGCAGGTGCATTATCCTGATGCAAGATTCCATTACTGAGTTTTCCTACACATTTGTCTTTGATGTTTCATGCAAATGCCTCACCATGTCTGCATAATATGCCCCTGTGACTGTCTAGTCTTTCTGAAGATAATCCATCAGCATCCCAAAAAATTGATGCCATCACTTTGCCAGCAGAAGGAATTTACTTGGATTTCTTTGGAGGTTGAGAAGAGCTGTGTTTCCACTGTTTGGACTGCTCCTTTGTCTCTGGCTGAAAGTGATGTATCCACATCTCATCCATTCTACTTCTTTACCATAGAATAAGAAGGGGCATCCTCCCCAATGTTTTAACCATATTTTCATTGATTGCCTTTGTTCCTATTTTCCCAACTATTGGATGATGGCACGACTGATTTTGTCCATCTTTCCTCATTCACCTAAGTTTGTTAATTTTAGGACCTGTAATAAAAAAAGACATTATCGAAACTTAATGAAATATGATGGTTACTATTTGAACTATTTGAAATAACAGTTCATTAAGTATAGAAATTTTTAACACTGTATCACTACTCTTTCAACTCGGGCCATGAACCTTGCAAACACCCCTCATATAGTTCTACATGTTCCTTCCAAAAATTAATGAAAGTTGGGTTATATTAACATAAGCTCATTTTGATTCACCCCATGGACCACAAATTCAAATACATCAAGTTCTGTTCCATTTTAGTACTATCAACCTACTGGTTTATGTTTAAATATCACCTCTGAGATCAGTTCATCTGTGGGATAGGGTTGATATATGCAGAATAAGCTGCCAAGCTTGATGGTGCACAATGCTATTTTTTAGTAGCTTCCCAATTAAGAAAGAAATGGTTTACACTCGTGTACAAGGTCTTTTGTTCTGACTAGAGAAAGCCCCTCAATTTTTGCAGTACTGGTGTAGCTTATAGTAATCCCATTACACATCTATTTTCTGCATGTGTAGTTAACCAATCTGAGGAGTGTGGGATTTTATCCCAGAAACTTGGGTTTTTCCTCCTACTCTCCATGCAAAATGGCTTAGAATACAAGCAATTTACTCACATAATTTACTGATGTTGTTCAACTCTAAGCCAACCATCTGTGTCATATTGCAAAGATGACATTTTACCATCCCACATCCATCATGCAAAGAGCAAAATCTGAATATTGGAAATATAACACGAAACCATGAATCCATTACACCTGGTAGAGACAGCAATGTTGTGGAGTGGCATATTTTATTAAAAAGATATCCAATGCTTATTAGTTAGTGTAGGATAATAGGGCCTATTTTAATATAGAGAAAATGACATGAAGTGGATTTGATTGTGAACTAGCTGCATCACATCCCGCCATACCACACCCTAAATCAGCCTCACTTTGTAGCGTGACAATATTGTGTCCGTTTTTATTGAATACAGTTCCAGTACTAGAAGCACTTGCTTCTCTTGTTTTAAAGATCCTTCTTTCAACCACAAACCCATGGTCATTTATTTTAATTAATAATAATAATATTTTGAAATACTGATTTTCAAAAAATACTGAAATTATCAAAAAAAATTTATACAAGGACATGAGTTTAGTTGATATCGGTTCGCTTTCCCCCTCCTTCAACCGGTGTACTCCCGGCTAAATCGAAAGCGAATGGCATATTAGACCACTACATTGCTACTTTTTTGTAGACGACATTACCTCTATGCATACTTTTCAATGTAAAGTCTGCCAAAATAAAAAAAATATATTCCAAGTCTATTTGATTATTAGTTTATGCCAGTAAATTAATAACCAAAAAAAATAATGTTAAAAATTATAATGATACAAAAATGGTGTACGCTACAAATATGCAAAATTTATTTAATTTTTTAAATTATTAATGATGAATTTTTGCAGAACGCTTGTTCACATCTCACGGAACATAGTTTGGAAAATGCTACCCTAAGTGATGATTATTTTATCAGAAATGGAATCATTTCGTAGTTCTCTGACCATGGCCAGTCCAAGGCAGTTTGGTGTGTACACTAGTGCCAAGCATGATAGGGGCAATTCAGTGGAGGTTTTTCCACTGAAAAACCCAGGTTTTTCCCTTGAAGGGGAGCAAAGGTGACAAAATAGGCACTTTTACTGTCTGTTTGTAATGTGTTCTATTCCCCTGTCAAGAAATTGTGCACCCTTCCATAGGTGCCATTTAAGGCAAAAATCTTGCAGGGGGAGCAAATGCTCCCCCTGCATACCCTAGGTACACTACTGAGGGGCATGCTTAGACCTAGATCTAGCACGCATGAGGTATTGGATGAAATTGATGTAGATAAAATAATAGGAATGTTTGCATCTGCAAAAGCCAGAAAAGTGAAATTTTTGTAAGATTTCATCACTAAATTTTTTTTTTATAAAATTTTATAATTTTATTGTACTTTTTGTTTTTCTTATGGTTAGTATTATATATATTGTAATAATTATATAATGTTCATTTTCAAGTAATTTAGGTATATGCATTTGCAATAAAAATGTAATTTTCATGTTCTTCCTTTCACAGAAACGTCAAGTATACAAAATTTTTTCGGAGAAATGGGGGTTGGGGGCGCCGATTTTTTTGCACCGGGGCGCCAAATATCACGGAACGGTCCTGTCCCAGACTATCCCATCGTACTGATCAACCCAAGAGGGCATTTTGAATGAGGTCAAAAGATCCTCCAGGCATATGGACTACCTTCCATCGGCTAACGATGGAAGGTAGTCCATAAGTTTTAACGCAGCACCCGTTCAATTTGGAATCCAGGTATTCGAGACGATAGTAACGTCAAACTCCAGAGCAGCAAAGTGCAATGCGAGTGAATCGCCGTACTAATAAACGTTCATTATGTAAATATTGCTGAACCACTGTTTACATAACGAGTGCCTATTTCCAACAGTGCGCTATAATTTAAAACAATGTTTTAAAAAATCCCTTAATTAAAAGGCATATCAAGAATGAAATAATTTGGAAAAGAAACTGAAACCAGTTTTTTTTTTTTTTTTTTAATGCTGTTGGTGTTTTACATTTGTAATGTCCAAACTGGTTTTGTATGTCCTGAGGTGACGTAGCCTTCAAATTTCTGTTTTAAGGATTTCCCAATTGGCTTGCATAAGAATCTCAAACGGATGTTATTATTTGTTATTTCACCATGCAATTAACTGATTCCTGGAATTGCAGTAACTACCCGTGATTTCGTATTGCTAATTCTAATCATCATGGCGAAGCTGTGGCAGGAAAACAAATAAAAAATACCTTTACAGCGGTCAGTATTTTATATATTTATTATTTTAATTCTCATAATATCATTATTGCAATCAGCGAAAATAAGTGAAAATTTTACATGCATGTCTGATTGATGCAATGCCCATAAACAGCAAAAATTCGAGGGGTTAATACATAATGACATCGAAGAAAGGACAATAATTTTCTTTCACTCGATGATAATCTTTCCGCATCGTCTAGTGGTTTCATATTAATTTATGAATTTGTAAAGGCAACACGTAAGAAATTATGAACGAAAGTATGAACGAAAAGACACTGCTACGCGGATAAGAATTAATTTATTATTGTAGAAGTTATAGCAGTCTACCGGATAGCAACTGCTTGGTTCAAATTCTTTCATGTAAAGCGATAGTATCAACATAACACGCTGAATTACGAATGGATGAAAACAGAGGGTGGGAGAAGGAGACCCTCGGCACAGGACGATTTTATAAATTTCCGTTTCTGGAAAAAATTCTATACACAAAAGTGATTGTCATTCTAAAAAAAAAATTTCATAAATGCATAATAACCTGGGCAGATTGGCAGCATGGACCCTGGAAAATTACAGGACAATTATCTTATATTTATAGGACAAAATTTAATATACTTTTTGAAATAGATTTTTTCCTCGATAATTTATGAATTTACACAGATAAAAGCTAGAACAGCATTTGCAAAAATGAGGGTTACGTGCTCATACGTAATAGAAGCTTGTTTTACTGTGGTAGTAGTAGTAGTGGCATGTGATGCAAGAAAGCAATGAGCTTATGTAGCATCAACCAAAAAAAAAAAAAAAAAAATTACAAAACAATTCCCTCTAAATGTTTGTACAGTTCCTCCTTGAATTTATTCAACCTATCAACTTCCACAACGACAGATGAAAGTTTGTTCCAGCAATTAACCACCCGATGGCTAAAGGCAAATTTCGGCACATCTATTCTACAAATAAACAAAAGCTTGTTTTACTGTGGTAAAACAAGCTTCTGTTTTACCACAGTAATTTACCATGGTTACTCGCTATGTTTATCTTACATGAACGTGCCGTACCATGCTTGATTTCCATATGTAACGTATTTATGTATTCATTGCAAAGAAAGAGATACACACAGTGTCGAAAGCTCGTACCATGCTTGATTTCCATATGTAACGCATTTATGTATTCATTGCAAAGAAAGAGATACACACAGTGTCGAAAGCTCGTACCATGCTTGATTTCCATATGTAACGCATTTATGTATTCATTGCAAAGAAAGAGATACACACAGTGTCGAAAGCTCTGTAAGTACAGTATTAGATTTTACTTTATCAAAAGACGCGAGTGCAGCCCCCTAGTATACATTAAACTAAAATTTTGTCTTATATCATTACGAAGAGGATTTGAAAAGTTAATATGATGAGTATGAAAGGATAGTTATGTGTTAAAAATTTCTGTATTTAACGTATAACACATCAAATAGTAACTCACTAAGTTTCATGAAGTATCAATAACATTTTAATTACAGGTGTTGAAGTCAACAAAGTCGTATGAATAAGGAAAGACGGACAAAATCAGTCACGGTGCAGTCATCCATTATTTGGGGGAAAAAAGGGACTAATATCAAAGGCATTTCATGAGGATATGGTTAGAACATTGGAGAGGATGTCCCTTCCTATTCCATTGTTAAGAAGTAGGTAGCAGAATTTAAACGAAGGAGAAAAAGCCTGGAAGACCTGCAGAGTCCATCACTCCAGAAGTTCTTCAGTGTGCATGATCTGATGAATGACATTCCGGTACATTGCCAGCGTCTTGCGCATCTCATCTGAACGTATGTACAACATAATAACAGAGGTTCTCGCTATGAAAAAGGATCCATCGCTTTCAGGAGCAAGGGTCCAATGTGAACCCATCGCTTTCAGCCAGAGACAAAGGAGCACACTAAACGCAGCTCTTTTCTCTCTCTCTCTCTCTCCAGCCACAGATGGGGCATATTATGTTTAATGCAGACCTTGTGAGGCGTTTGCGCGAAAACATTAAAGACAAATGCCAAGTTTCCTTGGCATTTGTCTTTGAACCTTGTTCCACCAGGACAACATGCCTGCTCACAAGTCTGCCATTGTCGTTGCATGAGTGCGGCTTTGAAATCTTGGACCATTCCCTATATTCATCAGATCTAGCACCATTGGCGTTTCACTTATTTCCTAGTATAGAAAAAATATATATATACACCTGGCTAGCATTCATTTTCCCACCAACAGTGACGTCATTGCTTCATTGGATGCATTCCTGGTGGCCATGGGCCCCGGCAGCATGATACACGTGTACCACCTTTTGGATTTCGAAATAACACACAATTTTTAATATTTTCATTAATTTATTCAAACATTAAAACAATACAAATTTTCTTTCCTTCAAAATACAAGTACTTTTTCTCACCGATCACGAAACGTTGGCTCGGCTGTACACGTAAATCCGTCAAACTTAACATATTAAAATATTGCATGTATTCGAAAATTTATTTCCACATGCACCACCTTGCAAAATATACTGCCGGCGTCCATGCTGGTAGCACAAGAGAACTTTCGTTGTGTGGTGGCAAAAGTGTGTTGCCTTGAATGTTGAAATGCAACATGTTACCAGACTCCTGATATAAACCCTTCATCCTTAGGCTACGATCCTTTAAAACTACCCTCGCATATTCACTCAAATAATTTTTCGTGCCATTCATCTTATAGGGGATCACATCTGGTGAGTATGGGCAGTGGCGTATTACCTTTGGGGCCCCTAGGCACGTGCCTAGGGGCCCCAAGCCAAGACATTTTCCTATAGTGTTCTAAAATAGATTAATGTTTTCAGTAAACATCATAAAAATCTTGATTAATTTAAGCAAAAAATTCAAAAGTACAAAATTTCATTTATTTGCCACCTAACTTGTATTTATTTTTTATTCTTTTTTTTTTTTTTGGCACACCCAGGGTCCTGAGCTGGATATCATCATTCTTCTCTTCTTGGTGACTCCCTCTCCCTCTCTCTGGGTAATTCATAATTTTTTTTTTTTTTTTTTTTTGGCTGGTGCAGCATAAGCCTCAGGCTTCCTTGCACCATATGGCTAATAATAATAATATGCATAATCAGCCTATTGTCTTCACTGTGTCCGTCTGTCCACATGTTACAACAACTCGACTCTCAGTGGGAGGATTTTCAGGAAATTTTATATTTGAGCCTTTTAAAATCACTTTTCGAGTCATTCCAAATTTCATTAAAATCAAACCAACAGAAATCGCAATTATTACCCCCCCCCCCATTCCCATGTCGTAATACATAATTCGATTCCCAGTGATTTTAATGAAATTATGTCTGGGTCTTTCTGAAAGATTTGGCGAGCCATCTCGTTATTTAATTAACATCGGAAAAAACAAATTCCAGCAATTATTATTATTTTTTTTTATACAATTTTTAGCAAAAAATGAGCCATATACAGTAATAACGAATGTGGACCGTAAATTTAGATTGAACCAAGCCGGCATATTTCTACCAGCTTGGTTCTTCCATATGCATATGGAAGAAACTTTTTTCTTATCAGACCTTTGACCCTGCTGTCCCACCGTTCCTGACATAACTGCACAAGGAAAGGCCACATCCGCTTCTTTCTCTCCTTTTAGCCACAATCACATTGCATTGCATTGAACATTCTCTCGTAAATTCATCCTTTTGCGATGGTAAAAGCATATTGACCTAAAAAGTAGACTAAAACCAAGAGGGATTCTTTCTGTTAATACCTGCAGTGCATCACTTCACACCGTCCGGCACGCCATGCCGAACCGTAACAGCATCGCTCTCTGAATTGCGAGTACCTTGCGCATATTTGGCAGTTTGCAACTGACAGTCTATCCAAACATGAGCACCATAACCAACAATTTTCACAAATACACAGTCGTAGAATGCCCTCTCCCTTTAACTCCCCACTCCGTTCAGGTTATTCTTGGCTTCATACCGACAAAATGACGATCTTCTGCGTAATGTGTGACACAAATTGATGTGTGACACAAATCTTAGACCTCTGACTATTTTTACCCCTAAATACGTTACTATTTTCAGACAGGCTTATGTCTCTCCTATGTAGGCTTATGTCTCCTATCCTAGTGACCGGGTTCCTCATGGCAGAAAGATGTCCTTTCAAGAGAATGGACTTCGTTTTGGTAGTTGATACTCTCAACCCATTAAAAAACCAAACCGAACCCATGAAGAAGACGCCAACTATGCAGTTCTGATAACAAAGTTTGAATGTTCTTCTAGTTCCAATCGTGAGTTTCCCTCTACAAGTATGGCCGTTTGGCCCCAAATACACGGATGTCAGCATCCGTGCATTTACGCATGTCGGGAGTAGTCAATCATTTAGTAGCAAATTCCACGAGTGGCCCAACACAGTTCCCTGTGGACATCCCCGAACCACAATATTGGTAATAGCCCCATTCTTAATTTGACCATAACTCGGTGTAGGAAATAATCTTTAAGAACTCTTTATTGCATACAAAAGGCACATGCCGTACACAATACCCTTCACGGCTACAAGCCAGGGGTTTACAGTAAAGGCTAATACAATGTAATAAACAAGGATGAGATAGGAGAAAAAAAACAATATTATTGCTAATTATACAAGTGTAGGTTTAAACACTGGAAAAAAATTGAAAATTTACATATGAAAATATTTACGCAACAGTATGTTATCAAGTTAAATTATTCTTCAGGGAGCAGTCCTTTTACAGCTGGAGTCATCTGAGCAGGCGCAGAAAGTTGGAACACTGTGGTGATGGATCCATGGCAGTGATGGACAGGTCCTTGGGAACAGGTTCTAATGTCCTGTGATGCGGTCCTGAGAAGGAAGTCAATGGAGTAAGTTCTGCCAGTATTTTTTTATCCAATGTGAACTTATACAGGTCGCCATCCAAGGAGTGTATGTACTGCAGCATTTGCACAGGTAAGAACCGATCGGATAACTTTAACCGGTTTGGGGTGGCCTGGAGGACTGGATTGACCCGAGGGCTTGGTACTGGGATTCTCCATCCGCAGTTAGCCCAGAAGTCTGGTTCCGAAATAATGACAACCATCATTTTTACAGCAAAGACAAGTCTTCTCTCATAGATAATGGCAGGAAGACGTCTGATGTTTAGAGCTGCTTCCATCTGGATGGTCCTTGGTGCAGGGGGAAGATGAAATTTCCATACGGCCCACTTCAATAGCCAAAATTCGCCCGCAAAAATCCGTCTCAGATGCGTTGTAGCAGTTGAGGTCAAGACTTCTGCGCCATAAAGTATGACCGGATCTTAATATATCTGCACCTAACGGCCTGGTCATGGACATGCATAAGTTGTGCCGACCGGGCTAGCCGGGTGGGTAAAGTGCCTGCCTGGCAACCCAAAGGTCGCGGGTTCGAATCCCGCCTCGGGCTTGGATCAAAGTACTGCAAAAACCTTGGACGGTGCATTATGGCCACAGAAGCCGATGCGCCAACAACTACAAAAAAAAAAAAAAAAAAAAAAGCATAAGTTGTTGCTTAAGCATCCACCGGAGTCGACAGAACTTTATTTGCAGACGGTCTATGTGTGGTAGAAAGGAGAGCTTCTGGTCAAAGATAACGCCCAGATCGATGTGTTGCTGAACAGCAGAAATCGCAGATCCTCTTATATTGGGTTGCGCCATTGTTGGGTTGCGTTTGAGCGAGAAGGTCAACTGTTTCGACTTCTCAGGATTGATGTGAAGGCCGAAACCGGATAGGAAAGCCTCGAGGTTCTGGATTTTCTGTACGATTAAGGCATTTGTGAGTCAGCAGTGTCTCCAGGGTTGATAGCAGTGAACAGCTTCATATCATAAGCGAAGGTGATAATATCAGTTCGGCCCGTCACGAAAGGCAGAAGAACAGCTGAGAACAAGAACCAGAGAGGACCCTGCCTTGTGGGACTCCAGCTGTAATAGTCCTGGTGTAGCGCAGATTGCCATCGCGAGCAATAATGGTCCTGTTCTTCAGCATTGTCTGAATAAACCAGAGCATGTCTCCTCCAATGAAGTAATATTCACTTGGAAGCCTTGCCAACGCGTGAACGGATACGGAATCAAATGCTGCCTGGACGTCAATATAAGTAACGGTGATTTCCGAACCGTTCTCAAATGCCTCGAGGATCTTGGTAGTGGTGGTGACTAGATTTGTAGCGGTGAATCTTAACCGGGTGGCATAGTGGATCTGCAGTGGCTGATATTGCATTATTTGGGTGGTTAACGTTTTCAGAAGAGATTTCTCAAATATCTTTAATAGGATTGATGCAATTAATAGCTCAATAAATTTGGGATGTGTACACCAGGGCTCACAAAGTATCATTAGTACACTGTTCCAATCAATGGTGTCAAATGCACAAGAAAAGTCTATAAACAGACACAAACAGTACTTTTTTCACAACTTTTAACAGTCATTGTCATCCTTTCCTCTCCCTGGTGTAAACCCATACTGATCACCCAACAATGCACACCGCTCTCGAACCACATCTAATATTCTTGTCACTAGCTGTCGTTCTTGCCTACCCAAATTAACAAGGCAATTGGGCAATATGAATCCACCTTAACTTTTGCAGATTTCAAGATAAGTTTCAGTAATGCCTGCTTCCACTGGCATGGGAAAAGTCCATCACCAAGGCACGCATTAAATGCGCTGAGATGAGGCGATTACAGTAACTACGTTTGATTCCTTTCCCATCTATTAAGTCCAAACCAGGACCATTTTTTCTTCGTATTCTCTGAATCGCCGCCGATAACTCATCCATAGTGATTCCTCCCCAATTGCCACGTGGGCATCATTAAGTGTTATCACCTTCATCAGCTTAGTTTTGGGTCCTGGTCATGTGTTTATAATATAAGGGCAACACTCTCTTCCCACGTACGTGTGTAGGTCATTCATACCCAGCAGCAATTGAGCATACCATATCCCCTGCTAGACTTTTATTTTGTTAGTACACAATAAAATACCAAGCCCCAGGGGTCGCTATTGCCACAAGACCTTACCAATTTTTCCATGACCATTATTTCTCTTTAAAAACTGATGGTGGATAATTTTTTTCTTGACCGTTGATATTCAAATCGCAACTGGTGTTGTTCCGATCCGCCACTCCATTTATGGGCCTTTCTCACTCTGAAAGTTTCTTTGCACATCCTTGTTAAATCGGGAGTCCGATATTTGGCACCGCTTAATTGTTAGGTCAGATGCACCATATAACCAATCCTGCAACATATGAGCAACCCTATCTCCACTTACTCCTCCTAACATTAGCATTAGTAGAGGTATAGGATGCAAGAAAGCAAGCATATGCAGCATCAGACAAAAAAAAAAAAAAACGCTTCAATTTCACCCCCCCCCCCCGTTCGATCGAAATACCTGTCCAGCTCAGCCTTAAATTTATTTAGGCTATCAATTTCCACAACATAAGATGGAAATCTGTTCCACCAATCAACTATCCGCTGGCTAAAGGCAATCGCCCGCATCTATCCTACAACTGTCTTTCTCAATTTGAATTTATGCTCTCTCAGGTGATTGTTCTGAGCAAGAGGAAGAATCCCATTAGCATTGAGCATGCTCAAACAATTCAAGGCTTTATACACCTCAATCAGATCACCTCACAAGTGCCTAGTCTCCAAACACTGTAATCTGCGAAACTTAAGCCTTTCTTCGTAAGAGCACCCCTTTTGTTCCATTCACTAATCTTGTTGCCCTTCTCTGTACTCGTCCCAACAGATCTACATCCTTCTTAAAATGAGGCCTCCAGACCTGTATACAGTACTCAAGGTAAGGCCTGACCATCGCCTTATATAAGGGGATAATCACCTCCTTATCCCTGCTAGAAAAAAATTCCTGTATATCATTGACAAGACACCATGAGTTACTTTTGCAGTCCGTCTGCACTGCTCAGAAAAACTTCATATCTGCCTGTACAATTACCCCCAGGTCCTTTTCATTCTCTACCACCGTCAGTGTAGTACCACAGAGTTGATACGTTACTTTGGGGTTACTACTTCCCATACGTAGTACTTTCTCTGTTTTCTCCCACTAAACCATCCCTTTATCCATAGCAGCAATTTGCCTCCAATGCCACACTGCTCCAATTTGTGCAGCAGTCTTCCATGCGCAACAGTATCAAAAGCCTTTTTAAGATCCAAATATATGATATCAAAGTTATTCCCTGCATCCAGTTGCTTTGTGACCACATTATGGTATCCAATCAAATTGTTCACACAAGATTTCCCCTTAACAAACCTATGCTATGTCCGAGCGATTACCTTTCTAAGATCGAAATATATGATATGAAAGTTATTCCCTGCATCCAGTTGCTTTGTAACCACATCATAGTATCCAATCTAATTGGTCAGTGTCCGAGCTATAACTGAAGTCTTGTTTAGATGATCCTGCAGTGTTTCTTTAACCAGTGTCCCCATTAATTTCCCTGGAACAGAAGTTAAATTAACAGGTCTATAATCACTTTTGTCGCCCTTTGATCCTCCTTTGTGAATTGGGGTCACATTTGCACGTCTCCACTCCATGGGTACCTCCCCTGTGTCCAAGGAAGCTCTCATGATTATGGCTAAGTGTTTGCTTACTTCCTTTAATATAACTGGATATATCCCATTCACCCCAGGTACCTTTCTTATGTTTATCTTCAACAGTTTCTCCACCACTTTCCTCTCAGTTGTTACAAAATCATCTAGCTCACTGCCAGTGTTTAACTCACCTCTGGCATTCCTCTCCCTCAATAACTCCTCATGAGTGAATGTAGATGCAAAATACTCAGTTTTTTAGCCACCTGAACAGGATCGTCAACAGTTGAACCATCAATATCCACTGAACCAATCTGATTCATCCTCTTCCTTCTAGAGTTTACATACGTAAAAAAAAACTCTGTGCTGTTTTTCTTTGCATCCTTCGCCAAAGATTTCTCATAATCTGCCTTTGCCTGCCTAACCTCCTTTGTGACTTGGTTACAGACCAGCTTATATCTACCATAGGTTTCCATGTCACCCATTAATTTATATGTATCCCATGCATTTTTCTTCTCTGCCATATGTCTCATTGGTTCCTCTGACATCCATTTAGGCCTAAACCTTGAACAATATTTCTTGGTTGGTACGTAAAGTCTAGTAGGTTCCAAGATAAATTCTTTGAATGCTTCCCATTTTGAATTTGGTAACATCATCAGTTGGTCACACCATATAGAATTTAAATACTGTCTCAGACCACCATAGCCGCCTTTATGAAAGCAAAAACCCTTCCCTTTACCCTTGATGGTAGTTACCTCTTTGAGTAAATCCCACTTCAGCACACTGTGATCACTGCCACCTAGTAGTTGCTTTATCTGGAGATTCTTAATGCATGAAGAATCACTACTGATAATCAAATCAAGAGTATCACTCCGTCTAGTTGCCTCCCGAACATGATGATGTAGAAAACAATCATCCAATAAATCCAAAAAAGCCTTGCTAGTGTGTGAGTGACCAACCCACAAATTCCAGTCAATATCTGGGAAATTAAAATCTCCCATTATAAGACTCTCTGATTTACTGGCCCACTCTCTTTCCCTGTACAGTTTTTTTATTATACTCATCAGAGTCATTAGGCCTATAACACACCCCTACTCTCAATTTTGATTTCTCAGTGCTTATGTCACACCAAAGTGACTCCACACTGCACTGTCTAGCGATGTCCACTGGCTGTACCTCCTTGGATTTTGTGTGTTTGTTAACTAATAGCATAGCCCCCTCCTCCATTCCTATCCTGTACACATTGTACTCCCCAAATTCCAATTCTGCATTCCTTATATCTGTGTGACACACGTCTCTGATGTCCCAACAATATCTGCCTTTGATGTTTTGAGCAACACTTCAAATTCATCAAATTTATTTACCAACCTCCATTGGTGTATACGCAAGTATACATGCACCTGTTCCTATTCTTAGCTAACCTAACACAACCCAAGTGTTTACTTGTACCGCAGTGACTCCCAGCAGTCTCTGAAATACCCTGCATATTGTTTTCCAGGCTGCTGCTCTTTCCAATAGAAGCAGTGCAAGAATCGCTTTCACCTCTGCCAGTGGCTACTGTTAATCTATTACTAGTTGTATCTCCCCCAAGCTAGCAGTTTTCCGACCCACCTAACACTGCCTGGATAGCATCAGCAATATTCTCGCACCCTTTCTATTTAAGTGTATCGCATCCTTGTAGAAGCAGTCTCTCCTGTTAACAAGTACAGACCAGGCTGTAAAAAAATTCTACCCCTTGAGCCTTAAACTTTCCACGGCCGAATTGATCGACAGGGCTCTCATCATATACTCCCTGCTATCGTGTCTAAGCAGAATTGCAGACACTTTCAAATTCAACTCTAATTCACGGCTTTTTTTCAACAGTGACCTGTACTTTAAGTAATTCCACTGATCTCCTACTCTTAATATCATTACTGCCAACGTGTACAACAATATCACCTTTTGTGCCCTTAAAAGATGATATCCGCTCACAACATCATCAACCTTTATCCCTGGGAGACATTCCCTGGTGCTGTTCTACCTATCCTTTTTACATACCGTGTTCCCCTTTTTCCTAACAATAGAGTCACCAACAACTACTAGTTCCTGTGGGACCAGCGCATTCTGCCTTGGAGGTTGTGGCTGTGTTGCGTGATGATCAAGTGCAAGCGCTGGTGTTGATGAGCCCCTCAATTTAGATTCTTCTAGGGCATCCATTCTGTCTTTCAAGCTCTCATATAGGCCAATAACAACGCTGAGTGTTCGCCTGATTTCCTGACACTCCTTACATCGCGCGCACACACGCAAAGACATTCCCTTTGGCAATATCAGCTCCCGTACCTGATTCCTCACAAACATCAAGCAAGCAGTGCATTTTAAAAGGCTGTGATTCAGAGGGAAACTGTCCCCCTCAGTTGTCCCCTGAGCCACAGATCTCCCATTAGCTTGAGCCTTTTGCTTTGCGCTCTAGTCTGAGTCATGATTTCGATTTAATTTCAATAAAATTTCAATTTCAGTACAGAATTATAACCCTAAACTTATATCCCAACGCAGTTATAACACTATATATCTATATACACAGGGTGTCTCAAAAATATTGCTACAAACGTTTAGGGGAGGTAGGTAAAATCTAAAGGAATGTGAATCGCATGGGAACCCATAACCGGAAACGTCACGGGAAAGTAGTAGCAGAGGCACAAGAAGCAGAAATGACACAAGACAGTAATTAGTGGCAAACATTTATTTGACTTTGATTTGATTTTGATTTTTGTGGCGCAAAAACAGCAAGGTTATAGTGCGCCAGGAAAAGGTTAAAATATAAAAAGGTAAGACTGGTAACTTGTAAAAAGGTTACTTCGTCTAAAGGAGCATATATATACAGTCATATCAATAAATAAAATCAGTACAATGATAAAAGCAAATTGTATGTTTCATATGAGCGTATACATATCGATCGATTTTAAAAATTTAAAAACTGCTGACACATTGTCGTTGTCATTTAAAATCTTACTGAGTGTATATGGCCCAGTCAGATGGGTAAAAGCGGTAAAACGAGCATTTCTAAAACTGGTACAATCACATAAAATGTGTTGGAGGGATAAAATGGTGTCGCATTGCTCGCACATAGGAGGGTCATCAGACCTCAGCAAAAAGGAGTGTTCCACATGACAGTGTCCTATGCGGAGCCGAGCAGGAACAACTTCCTCTTTGCGATCCCTGTGTAAGCTGGACCGCCAAGGATGGATCAAAGGCTTAATTCGGCATAGTTTGTTTGTAGTAACCAGGCGATGCCATGAAACTTGCCACTGAGATTGTAGGTTACTACGGATCACTTGCCTGTAGTCTGTATAGGGGACTAACGGGTCAAGATTATCCGTCAGGCCTGCCGATTTGACTGCAGTGTCAGCCAAATCATTTCCATCCCCAGGCAGAAGACTGGGGATGGAAATAGGAAGCAAAGGGGTCGATAGAGAAGATGACTCCCCGTTTTTCAGTGGAGCATGCCCATGTCCCCATCAGAGGGAAAGAAGGGTGGCAAGGGAAGAAGAGGGTTCTCCCCCTGCGAGGAAATGGGGTTTAAAGAGGCTCCTGCAGGTGCAGGATCTGAGAGCCAGATGGCGCTCTACTCTAGCTCTGGGACGCTTCAGTGTTGGTCTCTCTTTCAGGAGTTTCATCAGTGTGACAAGAATTTGTCTTGTCTGGGGTAGTTTTCCTCAAGATAGTTGTTTTCTCCTTTTCCTGTGAGCAACTTTGATTAGACTTTTAGGCACTAATGGTGCATTTTTCTGTACTGTTGAATTTTCTTCTTTGATTCTGGTTTGTTTGAGTTTCTTTGTTCTGGTTCATCCATTCCTTCTAAGTTTAGGCTTTTCTATTGAGTGTTGTTGTTGTCTTCCTGCTGGACAGGTTGTATTGCAATAATTGTTTTCCTTCTTGTAAATAGTTGAGTTGCAAAGTTGGTAAAAGCTACAAACTCTTCTTGTGTATTCAGGAGTGTTAAGGCCCGGGAAAAACCACGGTGGGGCTTTCGGGTGCATTTTTGTCACTAGTGGAAGAAATTTATGGGTTATTGCTCCTTTGGTGGTTTCATTCCACCTTCTTTTCCAGGTTTCTTTTAGGAATTCACCTATCCATTTTGTTCCCTCTTCTAGCCACGTCAAGGGTTATGCCACAGGTTGTAATTGGGATCGCTTTTTTATGATAATACACTAGTCCCGCGCGAGCAACTTCCAGGTCAAGGGGTAGTGCACCTGCAATGACCTGGAGCGCCGCCGTACTAACTGTGCTACTCGCTCTAGTGATTGTAAGTAGTATGTTCCTCTGAATTGTTTCAAGAATTTCAGGTCTGCCAGCTCATAGTTCGTATATCGACGCATGCCCTTCATGCGGGGACTACTGCTTGAATGAGTAAACCAGAAATTTTTCCTCTCGCGAACTGATGAGAAGCGCCGTGTACAGACTTACGGTGACGTTTCCGGTTATGGGTTCCTATGTGATTCATATTCCTTTAGATGTTACCTCCCCTAAACGTTTGTACCAATATTTTTGAGACACCCTATATATATTTTCAGTATCGAGTATTATCCCCGAGTTTCGTTATATAACTTACGTACGTAAGTTATATAACGAAACTCGGGGATAATACTCGATACTGAATAATACTCTGTTTTGCTGGACGAAAAACCCCAGTGTCGGGGGGGGGGGGGAACCTTGCTATCTACGCCTGAGACCGACTAACTCAGCCACGAAGTGAAAAAGCCGATTAAAGTTTCTCGCGTCATCGACGGGATTCGAACCTAGGCCATTTCCATCCGGTATGGTAAGGACGTTGACGATACCACTGTGCTATCCTCGCAGATGATATACACTGAGTAATCACTGAATTATGACCACCTACCTAATACTTCGTAGGTCCTCCTTTTGCCCTCAGTACAGCAGCTATCTGATATGGCATTGATTCAACAAGATGTCGGAATCGTTCGGGAGTATGGCCTACCAAGCTGTGTGTAATGCAGTCAGCAATGCAGGTATGGAGGTGATTGGTGTATCCAGAAGCCTGATATGCCTTTCCATAGTATCCCACAAGTGCTCTATGGAATTGATATCGGCGGAGTTCGGAGGCCAATCGATATGCTGGAAGTCAGAACTGTGTTCCATAAACTATTCCTGCACATAAAGTGCCTGATGGCTCGGCGCATTGTCATCTTGGAAGACACCATCGCCATTCGGGAAAACGTATAACAGAGCGGGGTGTACACAGTCAGCAAGCAGATAGCGGAGACCACTGATACGTTGTTCCACATGCACCAGTGGTTCAAGTTCCTGCCAGTGAAACATGCCCTACACTATACAACCGCCTCCTCTGGCCTGCACTCTTGATACCATGCATGATGGATGAAGAGCCTCATGTTGTTGACGCCAAATCCGTACACGACCGTCCACGGTGTGGAGTAATAACGGGACTCATCCAACCAGCACACCTACTTCCATTCTTCTAACTTCCATGCTCTTTGCACCAGGCGAGTCTTTTACGCTGATGAACCTTCGTTAGGAGATGATACCGTAGGGGTCGTCTACTGGTATAGCCCATGCGTGCGACGATCGTCATGCCAGATGTTCTGGGTTGGCCCATGTTGTACTGGGTAGTCAACTCTTCAACAGTGCTGCGCCTGTTCGCGTCATCGGACCCGGCGCTCACCTCTAACATCAGCCTTTCGCTGACCTTTGCAGGTTTGCCATCGGGTCATTGTCTGACCATTTCGATGTCAGTCCCTTTTTTTTTTTTTTTTTTTTTTTGGTATTTGTTGGCGCATATGCTTCTGTGGCCATAATCCATAATGCACCTCCCAAGGTTTTTGCAGTACTTTGATCCAAGCCCGAAGCGGGAATCGAACCCGCGACCTTTGGGTTGCCAGGCAGGCACTTTACCCACCCGGCTAGCCCGGTCGGTACGTCAGTCCTGGTACACTTTAACTACGGCAACTTTTGAACACCCCACCAGTTCAGCCGTTTGGGAAATCGAGGCATCAGCTCGTCGAGCACTCACAATCTGTTCTTTATCAAAGTCCGACAAATCCTTCCTTTTATCCATCACGCTCACAATTTTACTACCTATTGCACCACTGACACCTTATCTATGCTACTTAGGTCGACTAACTCCGCACTCGTACCTCACGTGGTCAACGGGTCGCATTCAGCTGTCACAGGGGTGGTCATAATTCAGTGTGTGGACATGTGTTTTTGAAAGGGCGGTTCCGCCTCGTCTCTCTGTGAAGAACAATATCACTATAAATGGGCCAGATATGTGAGTGACATGGGTTTGTGTGTGTGTTCTGTTGTGTCTGGCCGCTTGGCTACCCAGAAGCATCAATCACCTGGGCCAGTCCCACAGTGCTCGTATTGTCTCAATTCGAAACTCTGATCCACCTGTTGTTGCCAAAAGGCGAGCCAGATTCCTCTGGTGGACCCACTCCAGAGGAAAAATAAAATAATAATAATAATAATAAGGAATGAAAAGGAAGAAAGAATGATTTCCCGTGATGTTAAAATTAAAAAAATAATAATAAAAAAATAAAAAATAATAATAATATTAACCAACAAAAAAAAAATAAATAGGGTAATTTTGAACTCTGCTGCCAAACTAAGGGAGGTGTTCGAAGGAAGTATCTGAATGTTTTGAGATAAGGCACCAAAGGTTGCCGGAGACATGATTTGGAGTAATAGGAGTTTATTTGTTTAAAAGAAAAAGGTATACAACTTTGTCTTATAACAGCGTCTTAAGTACCGCCCCTCTTTCCACTCCCCTACTTTGCTGTTGCTTTATCGCAGACCGCCCTGCTCGTTACTTCAAGAGTTAGTACGATGGAGAGTTTTACGTATGCAGAGCTGGCTGATATGCACCTTGTTTATGGTAGAGCTGATTGCAATGGGAGATAGTAGTAGTAGTAGTGGCATGTGATGCAAGAAAGCAAGTGTATGAGCTTATGCAGCATCAGCCAAAAAAAAAAAAAAAAAAAAAAAAAATCACACCATTCCCTCCAAATGCCTGTCCAGTTCCTCCTTAAACTTATTCAGCCTATCAACTTCAACAACGACAGATAGAAGTTTGTTCCAGCAATTAACCACCCGCTGGCTAAAGGCAATTTTCCGCACTTCTATTCTACATCTGTCTTTTCTTAATTTGAATTTATGCCCCCTAAGGTTCGTAATCTGAACAAGTGGAAGAATCCCATCAAAATTCAGCGTGCTCAACCCATTCAAGGCCTTATACACCTCAATCAGATCACCGCGCAGGTGCCTAGTCTCCAGCCACTGCAATTTGCAGAACTTAAGCCTCTCTTGGTAAGAGGATCCCTTCATTCCCCTCACCAATCTCTGTACACGCTCAAGTAAATCTACGTCCTTCCTAAAATGAGGCTTCCAGACCTGTATGCAGTACTCAAGGCGTGGCCTGACCATTGCCTTATACAGAGAAACAATCACCTCCTTCTCCCTGCTAGCAAAATTCCTATATATCATTGACAAAACCCCATGACCTGGCCTGGCAGCCTGTCTGCATTGCTCAGAAAACTTCATATCTGACTGCACAATTACTCCCAGGTATTTTTCATTTTCTACCACCTTAAGCGTAGTACCACACAGTTGGTACGTTTCTCTGGGGTTACTTCTACCCATATGTATGCAGTACTTTGCATTTGTCAAGGTTAAACTTCAGTTGCCACTTCTTAGCCCATCTGCCCAAATTATCTAGATCCTGTTGCAGTAGCACACTGCCATTACTGTCATTAACAACCCTGCCAACCTTTGTATCATCTGCAAACTTCGACATTAAGCCTGATATACCTTCATCAATACCATTGATAAATATACAAAACAACAGTGGACCTAACACCGAACCCTGTGGGACTCCACTAATAACATTAGTCCACGAAGAGCAGCACCCATTGATTACCACCCTCTGTCTTCTCCCACTTAACCATCCTTTTATCCATTGTAGCAACTTACCCTTAATACCATTCTGCTCCAATTTGTACAATAGTCTTCCATGCGCAACAGTGTCAAAAGCTTTCCTGAAATCCAAATATATGATATCAAAATTATTTTTTGCATCCAGTTCCTTTGTAACCACATCATAATATCCTATCAAATTTGTCAGACAAGACTTTCCCTTAACAAACCCATGCTGTGTCTTAATTATTGCTGCAGTCTTGTCTAGATGATCCTGCAATGCATCTTTAGCCAGTGACTCCATTATTTTATTCGGAACAGAAGTTAAACTAACTGGTCTGTAATTACTCGTGTCACCCTTCGATCCCCCTTTGTGAATTGGGGATACATTTGCACATCTCCAGTCCGTGGGAACCTCCCCTGAGTCTAAGGATGCTCTCATAATTATGGCTAAGGGTTTGCTTAGTTGCTTTGCCGCCTCCTTTAATATAACTGGATAGATCCCATCCACCCCAGGTGCTTTTCTTATGTTTAACTTCAACAATTTCTCCTCCACTTTGCTTTCAGTTATTACAAAATCATTAAGTATCCTGCTACAATTTGATAACCTTCTGCCATTTTCAAACCTTAATAATTCCTCACGTGTGAATGTAGATGCAAAATACTCATTCAGTTTGTTTGCTATCTGAGCAGGAATATTCAACAGTCAAACCATTGATGTCAAGTGGACCAATCAGATTCATCCCCTTCCTTTTAGAGTTTATATAAGTAAAGAAATCCTTGCTGTTTTTCTTAGCATCTTTTTCCAAGGATTTCTCGTAATCTGCCTTCGCCTGCCTAACCTCCTTTGTGACCTGATTACAGACTAGCTTATATCTGCCATAGGCTTCTGAGTCGCTTGAAAATTTATATGCATCCCATACATTTTTCTTCTCTGTTACGAGTCTCATTAGTTCATTAGATAACCATTTAGGCCTAAACCTTGAACAATATTTCTTAATAGGTATGAAACTTTTAGTAGCATCCACGATTAATTCCTTGAATGCTTCCCACTTAGAATTTACTGTTGGTAACATCGTCAGTTAATCCCACTGAACAGAATTTAAAAACTGTCGGAGACCACTGTACTCACCTTTACGGAAGCAAAAACCCTTTCCTTTACTCCTGATGGTAATTAAATCTTTAAGTAAATCCCACATCAGTACACTGTGATCACTGCCACCTAGTGGTTCCTTTATCTGCAAATTCTTAATACACGAATGATCACTGCTGATAACCAGATCAAGACTATTACTTTCTCTGGTTGCCTCTCGAACATGCTGCTGCAGAAAACAATCATCCAATAAACCCACAAAAGTCTAACTAGTGTGTGAGTGACTAACCCACAAGTTCCAGTCAATATCTGGGAAGTTAAAATCCCCCATTATAAGACATTCCGATTTACTAGCCCACTCTATTCCTACTCTTATTTTTGCTTATGTCACACCAAACTGACTGAACAGTGCACTGTTCATCTATATCAACTGGATGCACTTCTTTTCATTTTATGTTTTTCTTAATTAACAGCATAACACCTCCTTCCTTTCTATCCTGTTAGATCTGCTAGACGACGCTATGAAGTGAAATGTCCGTTGCGACGGCATCCTCATCACAGCCCATTTTCGTCTGTAGACGAAAATGGGCTGTGATGAGGCTGGATCGTTCCGTGTTCCTAAGTATGTATGTGTGTGTGTGTGTGTGTGTGTGTGTGTGTGTGTACAATACTAATCGTCCGCGGCAAGTTCGAAAACCTCATTTGGAAGAAATGATTCTGCATATTTGCCGACATTCCCTCTACAAGTACTCGCCGTGTTGGACGTGCCTTAGACGTAAGGCAATTAACTAGTTGGAGGGTTGTATATGAGCAACAGTTGCACCCTTACCGTCCTCTGAAGGTGCAAGCACTCCTACCGGCAGATTTTCTGCACAGAATGGTGTTTGCGAATTGGTTTCTTCAGCTCTGTGCAGTAGACCCGCAGTTTTCAGCTTATGTATTGCACACAGACGAAGCAGTCTTCACAGGAGAGCGAACGTTCAATAGCCGAAACAGCCACATCTGTGTCGCCCTACCAGCGTACATGTAAGGTCATATCACATAGTCATGTGATAGGACTTTACATGCTTCCCCGCATACTGAATGGTATTGTGTACAGAGTTTTTCCGGAAGAAGTCCTTCCCGAGCTGCTAGAGTTTGTGCCTCTGATGATCCGAAGGCATATGCGGTTTCAGCATACGCCACCACACTTTGCCGTTGATGTTAGGAATCACCTCAATGAAAGGTTTTGACACCAATGGATCGGTTGTGGTGGTCCTGTCGCATGGCCATCAATATCACCTGACATAACACCGCTGGACTTTTTTTTTATGGGGGCATATCAAAAGTTTGGCGTACGAGACTCTCAAACTGGAATGGACCTTGTTGCTCGTATTATCGCAGCCTGCGAGGTGATGCGCACAACCCCTGGGATGCTAGAGCGCGTACGTCAGTCGATAGTGCGGAGCTGTACACTTTGGCGGGACATTTTGACATGGTCGACATTTTGAACTACTGTAAAGCGTGTTTATTGTAATAATTAAATGCGCCATGATGCAAGTATCATGTCTTCTTGACTTGCATATGGTAAGTAGTTCTTCTGTAAAATTATAATCTTACTAATTAATTGAAAGGGAATAGCTATATTTAATTTTCACTTCATCAATTACAGAAAAAAAAGAAAAATCGAACGCGCTTGAAATGTAACGCACTGCACACATTAACTGATTTTTATTGTGACTGGGGGCCTCAAAAGCTGCAAGTGACCAGGCCTTTCTGCGCCACTCGAAGTACAGGACTTCCATATATGAAACCGAATCATTTTGATAGAGCTCGCAGAGTTGAACGTTGCTCCCCCTCAAAAGGATAGCCAATTACAGTCTATAATGGACAAGGTCTTGGGACATCTGGTCAATGTTATTACCAGTGGACAGCAGAACATACATGCAGAAATCCTCTAACAACCAGGGCAAAAGTAAGATGCCTTAACCTTGTTACCATCTGGGGCAGGCATACAGGGTTGGTTAGAGGTGCACTGTGGACAAGGAATGAAATCTAGATTACCTATACAAATCCAGGACAACGTGATTAGTGTCTAAATCTGGAGCTATCAGTTCCAATAGATCAGTGCAGTGAGTGGGAGCCTAGAGTATGGTATATTTGGAGTAGGAGTGCACCCATAAGAAAAATCACAGCTGGCAGCAGTTCCATGCTGCACACCTTCAATAATGGTATAATGGGGACTCTAAGCCATGCATTGGTGCAGCTGCACCGGGCCTCCAAAGAAAGACATCTAGATTGTATTCAATCAACGATGAATAACGACAGTTGCAGTTTTCTGTTTTGGCTCTCTGAACAATTTTGTCTTATTTGCATTGTAGCAATTCTTTGTGAAAGGCTGTATTTTAATCTGCATGACAATGCTGTGTTACGAAGCACGTAGTACAACAATGGACTGACAATAATCACGTGGTGGACCTGTCAGCCGAGATCTGAATCCAGTCGGAATCCTTTGGGTTATTGTGTAGCAACAACTGAGAGCCAGAACAAAAACGTTTAGGAATCCTGCCCAATTCTTACATTAAGAATGGGGCAGAATTCCAGTCTCTACGTAACAGAAACTTGTACAGAAAGCCCACCAGGGGGTTAGTTATGTCACTAACCCTCTGGTGGAAATTAAATATTTCTTTTTGTAACGAAATGTTTTTTAATTTAGTGTCATAATGCATAGTGGAATCGTTTTCGTATATTTTTTTTAACCCCCAGAGATACATGATAGTGAGAATTTAAATTTTAGAGCAGCATGTGGAGAACCACCCATGCTGCTCTAAAATTTAAATGGAGGATGCAGGATTTTGTATGTGAAATCCTGCATCGCTAGGGTTCTTTCGAAAAGAAGAACAAGACAAATACGTAAAGACCATAATTTCAGGTATAGCCATATTACTTCCTCCTTTTAAAACACTATTTAAAGTATTATTAGCACATTTAATTTGGCTCTTTGGCAACGTTTATGATTAAAAAGCATAGTCATATCTATGAAGAAATATCATTTTTGTTTTATGTTTCTTTCCTGGTGGGATTAACAGGAGCGAATCCCATTAACATGTATATGAGAGTTGCAATATCCTGCTAGACAGGCCAAATTCTTCTTAACATGCAATATAAAACAACTGGGGAGGTCTTCTTACTGACATCATTGTTCATAAATATTTACATTAACTCATACATTGACACCCATGACAAATTGCCGCATAGAACTAAAAGGAAAAATAAAACGTGCTTTCAATGGCTTAAGAATATACTCCTCCGAAATACCAAACAGTTCTTTCCTAGTTAGCACGTCCCTAAATCCACTGTACAGGACGACGAGTGAGTTTTTCCCACTTAAAAAAAATTAATAATTCAAAAACTCTTAAGCCCACCAATGAATGTTTTTTTTTTCGTTCATTATCAATATGCTCGGGAGCATTTTACGATAAAAAAAAAATTAAAGAATGTTCATTAGATGGCTATGAAACGACAAACGCTCCACTGCAGTATTAATAATTTGTTGTGTGGTCTCCCTCATTCTCTGGTAGACAATATACTCAAGGAATTACACTGAGTGGACAGAAATCATGAGATACCTACCTAGTAACGGGTAGGTCCACCTTACGCCCGGATAGGGGCAGTCACACGGCGAGGCATTGAGTTCACGAAAGTGCTCCACAGGTATTTCTATTCATGGTTGCTGCACTGCTGTCCATAATTCCGTCGCATTCCTGGGTGGAGTCAGAGTTGGATAGTGATATTTCAAAGGGGGAGCCAACGAATGACAAGTTGGATACAGGCTCCGAAGGTGAATTGAATTAAAAACAAAGCTAAATGAAATGGACGCACCTGTCATTCTGGGAACCATATCAAAACTGCATAATGATTTTTCTGGCTTTCTCTCCCAAGAGGGAAACAAGATTACTAAAACAGCTGGTAACATCCTAAGAGAAAAGTGGCACAATTTGGAAACCGTGACAATGTCACTTCTCATTGAAAACGAAAAACTAAAGGCACTTAATCAGGAAGTACAAAACAGAACAGATCTCCTTGATAGGATTATAAATACCTGCCCGGCCTTTGTGATGAATTCAGATGCGGCCAGACGAGAGAAATCAAAGCATGTGATGGGATCCGAGGTTATCGATTCTCACCTGATAAGGGAGCCAGACCTGTCATGTTCAGAACCTAATCATTCTGGGTTACTACCTGCTTCTCCTTTTCCTAGATCATATGCAGACACTGTTCGAATTTCGGTACGAAAGACTGGACAACCGAAAGTTAAAACTGATAATGTTCTTATTCTTCGGGCTTCAGACACCAGTGGGTGTAAAACAAGTGGCGATGTTAAAAATTTCGTTACTAAGACCCTCAAGTCTGACCTTAAGAGTGTTAAAATTAAGTCCCTACGCACGATACGAAATAAAGGAGTTATTATAGAAACTGCTACCAAGACAGACTTAGAAAATTTATCTGCTTCGGAGTCTCTTACTTCGGCTGGCGTCTCTCTCTCTCGGTCGCCCTCGCATGGGAAACCAGTCTTTGCTTCTTTACGACATTACAAAGGATTTAACTAAAGACGAAATAATCGAAAATCTTCATGTGAAAAACTTGGCTGACAATGGATTTTCCTTAGAGGAATGTAAACAGGAAATTGCCCTCAGATTTACTACCCGTGCAAGATCGTCGTCACTTTTGAATTGGGTAATAAGCTTCTCGCCAAGAATGTACAAACGCCTTCTGTCACAAGAAAGGATTTTCTTATCTTGGAGTTCTCACAAATTCCTTCGGTTTACAATTGTAAGTGTAAGTGTTACCTCTGCTTAGGATATGGGCACACTCACAGTTTTGTTCCCACGAATCCCTTTCGTGCGGTTACTGTGCCCGCAGTGGTCATGTTTTCTCTGAATGCCCTCATAAGGAAGAGGCGGCTTGCTGCGCTAACTGCAAGCGACGTAAACGGCTGGTAACATCCTAAGTACAGCCATTCTGAAAAGGACAGTGCAGCCATTCTGTAAAGGACAGTGAATGCCCTGAATATAAAAGAGCATTAGAAGCCACAAGAATAAGGACCGCTTATGAGTAATTTGACTCATCACTCTGTACATAATGTAAACAACACTACCTCCCTAAACAGTTCTAGGCCAGTTTCGTCTGTGAGGGAGACAGGCCGTCTGAGGCAGGGCTCCCACGCCTGGGTTTTTCCACCCAGATCTGGGTTTTTTGATTGTCATCTGGGTTGATAGGTTTTTTTCACAAAAATATCTCATTATCTGGGTTTTTTCGGTAATTTTTAATTTTTAGTCAAAATTTATTTTTATTTCTTGTAAATACAATAAAATTTAATACATTTAATAACAGTTTACAATTTTCTTAATAGTATATTCTAATAATACTGATCATAATTTGTAATATCTCAAGTGCTTGTACAAAATACTACAAATGTAAAAGGATTTCAAAGTTTTCGCAGGGTTCTACACTATGGTTTTCGTTCGTGTTACTAACATGTGTGCGCAGCCTATTGAGCAGGCGGAAAGGCGGTCTTTACTGCACAGTCTTTTGTGATCGTTCGTGGTATTATTTCATTATTTTGTGTGATTTTTACATTTATGTGTGTACTACATACAGTGATATAATAAATTTAAATTGTAGTGACTATTTCTATTTTATGTTAATGGATTAGTGCTTTATTTTTTATTTTATAGAACATTTTTAAATAAGATAACTGCTAACTAGCCATACCCACAAATTGCCCACAATGTCTGAAACTTGTCCAGAGAAAGATGAGTAAACGGTGGTATACTCAAAATTTTAGAAATGAATGGTTAGAAGATCCGGAATTAAAGGATTGGTTGAAAGAAGACAGTAATGAAAAAGGTGCGTCTTACTGTATTTGTTGGGAAATGAAATTAAAGAATGCCAATAAATCGATGTTACTAGCGCATAAAAATACAGTTAAACATTAGACACGTTCTTCACAAAAAAGTAAACCTACGGAGAATGAAGAATTAGTAAAGGCAGAGTTAACAATTGCTGCACTCATTTCTGAGCATAATATTCCATTTGCGCAATGTGATCACCTTATAGAAGCATGTAAGAAAGCATTTCATGATAGCAATATTGCAAAACAAGTTCAGATGAAGGCGACTAAAGTCTCTTATCTTATACAAGATGGCATAGCCTATCATGAAAAAATATACATTTCTAACATATGCCGAAACAACAAGTTTTCAATGATAATAGATGAAAGTACAGATTTATCTTTATCGCAAGTTCTAGCTGTTGTTGTTAGATATTTTGATATTCAAAAACTTGATGTTGTAGAAGTGTTACTTGACACTGTGTCGAAAATGGTACTTCAGAAGGGCTTTATCAAGCTGTAAAAGATCTTTTCATAGAAATAAACATTCAAATAAGTAATGTCGTTGGCTTTGGAAGTGATAATTGTGCCACTATAATGGGTACTAAGAGTGGGTTCTAGTCATTGCTAAAAAAGGATGTACCATCAGTATTTATAATGGGATGTGTTTGCCATTCTTTTGCATTATGTGCTAATCATTCAGTCAAGGTACTACCATCATATCTAGAAATATTTATAAAAAATATCTCTTGTTATTTTTCCCGTAGTAGTAAAAGATTAAACGAGTTCAAAATGATTCAAGATGTTGTAGATACTGCTAAGCATAAAATCCCCAAATTAGCACAAACACGTTGGTTATCCGTTGGTGGGATGCGTTAGTTCTTTATTTTCAGTCTCAATCAAAAAATTGACAAAATCGATGGTGGAGGGAATATTTACAATACTATGATCACCAAAGGAACCAAGCATATGTTGTTGTTTTTAGGATATGTACTGGAGAAAATAAACTGCCTGAATATTGAATTTCAATCTGAGCATTTCAGATTGCACTTACTTCATTCAATGGTTTCAATTGAGTATAAAAATATTCTTAGTGTTTTCATAAAAGAAGAAGTCATTACTTCGTGCAAGCTGGTTGAAATTGATCCAAGCAATGCAATAAATCATAAGCCTTTGAATAAAATATATTTGGGAGGCCGTTGTATGGCCTTATTAAATTCAACACCACTTGGTGACAGTGAAAAGAGGTTTAAAAATGATTGTTTAAAATTTCTTGTTGAACTTTGTATGGAAATCAGAAAAAGATTTCCTCTAAATGACGATGGAATTATCGCCAGTCTCAATGTTCTTGAACCAGTAGTGATACAAGATCGTGTCAACTCGCCATCCTCAATTTTCCATTTAGCAATGCAGTTCCCTCACCTTGTTTCTGAAGACAAAATAGTTCTTCTAGATGATGAATGGAGATCATTTCGTTTGTAAGATCTCTCTTACAAAACCATCCCTGAGTTTTGGTATCTGATACGTAATGTAAAAGATGGCTTTAATAATTCTAAATATAACATTTTATCTAACTATTTTACCTCACTCTTTGGCAAGCGTAGAAAGCATCTTCTCCCAAGTAAACCATATAAAAACAAAAGCCACAAACTCCCTTAAACCAGAAACAGAAAGATCGACTAATGGCAAAACAAGCGATAAATAGATCTAATCAAAATTGCTATACATGGAAATCTAAATCAGAATTGGTAAAAGAAGTCATACAAGGAACTTGACATAAGAGAACGTTTGAAAAAAATGAAAGAACTTCAAAAAATAAATGTGGAGGGAACTGAATGGGATGAAAATTCTGATTACAATTAAATAAAAGATATTTATGCATGGTAAGTTTTATCTTATTTGTGTTGCTATACTATATGATGAAAACTAGGTTTTTTTTGGGTTTATGTAAGTTGCAATCTAGGTTTTTTTTAAAATTTGTGAATGGGAGCCCTGGTCTGAGGATTATGCAGATAAACGGGCAGCGATCTCGGGCAGTAGCTGACGAGATTAGGCTTTCTGCCGAGACAAATTGTATTGACATTGTCGCTATACAAGAGCCTTATTTTGCACGCGTCCAGCCTGGGCTACTCGTTGAAAATGAGAATAATACAACCTGTTGACCAGAATCCCAAATCTTGTATATTAATTCTTAATGACTCTTTAGACATCAGGGTTCTTCATGGATTTTGCACTCAGTTCTCTGCCTGCGTTCTAGTCACACACTCCGTAATGAATTTTTACTTAATTTTTCCTCTACTGCCCTCCATCGGAGGACTTTAATCACTCTCTAGCTTACCTTGAGACTGTGATAAATACTTTGGGACCGAATAGTAATATATTGATCTCATCGGACGTCAACGCAAAATCAAACTTTTGGCACAGCTCTTCTACAGATGCACGTGGCCTTCTCTTGGAGGAGTTCATAATTAATCATTGTGTTTCAATTCAGAACAAACCCAATCACCCTCATACTTTCTCAAGTTATGCAGGAGAATCTAATATAGATATAACGATGACAAACTCTCACTTCGATTTGCGGCTTACTGATTGGACTGTGTATACGGACTGGTGCACCAGTGACCATAGAGTCATCTATTATATGCTTTCCCCTGATTCTGCCGTACCATCTTCACACACTTTCTCACAGCCAGAATTAATAAGATTTTCCGTCAGAAATATTGACTGGAATGCTTTTGACTCTTCCATTCTTCTGGACTTTGACGAACAGAAACTTGCTTCTTTTGAAATCTCACCTATTTCTCATCAAGTGAACTATATTCAAAATGCTATAATAAAAGCGTCATATAAGTCTTCCAGGAAAAAGAGGGTTAATCAGAAGACGTGTTCATGGTGGACGCAGGAGTTATCCTAGTTAAGAAGGAAAGTTCATCGAGCCCGTAGGTATTACCAAAGGCATAGAGATTGGCTCCAAGCCGACGTAATCGTTTTTACCAGCAATATTCTTCATTGAGGAAAAGCTACGTGAAGGCCACTGCCTCTCGAAAGCGTGAAACTTGGATGAATTTCGTTCACACCTCTGGAAATGCTAACCCTTGGGGTCTTCTATACAAGATTGTAAGAGGAAAAACCTCTGGTTCTAACATATTTGGCTCAATTGTGGCGGACACCGTGGAAACACTGAACTGGCATGATTCTGCTAATGCAATCTTGGATGCTCTTTTTCCGTTGGATGATCCTACCTCAGACTTAGCTGTTCATTCTAAAATCCGATCAGACAATGAATCTTATGTGTCCTCAACAACCACCGAACCTTTTACGTTGGATGAACTGCAGGCTGTCTCGCATAAAGTTAATGTTCAGAAGTGCCCAGGACTATATCTTGTAGAAAACATTTTTATTATCAGAGTCTTGAAATTAAAACCTTATGTTCTTCTAAACTTATTCAACAGATGCCTTCAGGAAGAAACTTTTCCGGAAATTTGGAAGGTCGCTCTAGTTAAGTTGATCAGAAAGCCGGATAAGCCCTCTGGAGCGGCTAGATCGTACAGGCCGATTGCTCTGCTGGCTAATTTGGGTAAATTGCTAGAGCGACTAATGCCCATTAGATTGAATACCCTACTGGTAGAACAGGATCTGCTTTCAAGGAGTCAATATGGGTTGACTCCTTGAAAGCAGACGTTCCTGCGAGGATGCTCTTGTGGACTTTGTCTCTTCAGTTCAAAACTCGGTACATAAATATACCCTGGCCATTTTCATCGACTTCAAGGGCGCCTTCGATTCCCTTTGGTGGGAGAGCGTCCTGGAGCGTCTGCGATCGGCTAGGTGCTCCAACCACCTTTACCTTTTAATCCGTAATTACTTTGCCAATAGAACCATAATAGTCAAGGCTAAACATAGCCAAGTATCAAGATCAGTATCTAGAGGGTGCCTTCAGGGCTCTATATTGGGTCCTTTTACATGGAACATGGTGCTGCAGCAGTGGCTCTCCCGATCTTTCGATAACGTCAAAATAATAGCGAATGCAGACAATCTCACCATCTTGGTAAATGGTAACTCTAGGGCCGATCTTGAAACTACCGCAGATTTTGTTCTCCGAGATCTCTACGATTGGACTGTGGCCAATAAGCTTAAAATCAGCTTGTCAAAAACAAAGATAATGATTCTTGGATCAAAGTTGGATATCTCTCGTCCTCCGTTGGTCAAGATCAACAACATTCGTCTCCCCATAGTTAAAGAGTACAAGGTTCTAGGAGTGGTAATTGATTCCAGTCTCAATTTTATTCCTCACTTGACAAACTTATCATCTAAAATACTTAGATTTACTGGTGCAATTGTTAGGGTGTCCCGTGTTGAATGGGGGCTCTTCAGAAAAACTTTAAGGATCTATTACAATGCAGTCTTCCTCCCTCTAATCACGTATAATGCCGGTGCATGGTTTCACAGGGCACGGCTCAAACACTTCAAAGCAAAACTCGCCTTATTGCAGAGAACCATCTTGCGGTGTTTAGTTAAGGCATGCAGGCACGAAGCAAATTAAAGTAAGATAGCAAATAGTAATGAAATGAAACTAAAGTCACTACATAACTTGTTTTGATAGTGCATCACAATAATGTTGCCAAAACAGCAGAGACATTATCAATTTTTCGATGGCAATATAAACAAAATAAAACAACTTAGCGTTTATTTGTTTGTCTGAAAGATAAAATAATCAAACAATACTCATAACGGCAAAAAGATGTCAGGGGTTTGCAAGAGTAATTATAGCCCATCGATGGAAGTCTGTGAGGTGCAGCTTACCTTCACAGGTTTAGGGTTATTTAAATAGGGTGAGTAAAAATTACTTTAGATATAAAAGTTTACTTACAAAACATAACAGATCAACAAATGATAACACTATTGCACATAACGATTATAGAACACCTTAGTGTCCTGTGCACTAATTCTACACAGCCGGCAGTTTAATTCACTGGCTGCCCTGGTGGGTAGCGCAGTTGCTATAATCACTTTCC
Source organism: Mastigoproctus giganteus (assembly GCF_048544385.1). NCBI lineage: Eukaryota > Metazoa > Arthropoda > Arachnida > Uropygi > Thelyphonidae > Mastigoproctus > Mastigoproctus giganteus. Next base: position 65,761,615 of record NC_143575.1, read on the forward strand.
TCCCCAAGCCGGTTAAAAAAAAAAAAAAAAACAGTTCGAATCCCGTCAATGATGCGAGGAATTTATGGGCCTTTTTCACAACATGGCTGAGTTAGTCGGTCTCAGACGAGGGTAGCATGTTTTTTTTTCCAGCAAATCGATCACAGAACACACACAATTTACAGACAAATTATATACGGCGCAATGTGCTCTAAGTTGCTGATGCGCCGAAAACCCAACAACAAAAATAACTCACAGACTTGCAGTTATTCTGTGCAGGAGACAAACACCAAAAAAGCTGATCAGCATTTTATAACACAACTTTCTGCGCGAGAGTCAGTACATAGCAAGAAGTTTCATACTATGGCTTCTTATTCTTATTCTTATTCTCTCTCTCTCTCTCTCTCTCTCTCTGCAGAAAATGATGGGACATACCTGAAAGGGGCAAATGGAATTCTCCAATCACACTGGTCCCATATATTTGGAACTGAGATGAGCCCTGCTAATGTTTTCCATTTTTTATGGAAATCCAGGATTCTCAAGGATTGCTGCAAGTGCTGAAGTGCTTTGGGGGCTTGACATTGGTCCTTGTAGACTACCCACTTCAGAAGTCAGAACTCACAAACGTAAAGGCGCCTCAGGTTAGTGGGTGCTGCCGATTCCAGACCTCTGATCGGCAACACCACTGATTATAGAGTGTGGCCGGACACAAAATTCTTAGAATGTAGTTCCTGGTGTCTGCCATTCCCCGAATGTGCAAAAATATGGTGACAGTGAATCTTACTGCTAGCCAAATTGCTGTCATCTCTAAGGAATTAATTACAGAATTTGCTGCGTTGGAACATGAGTTAAACAAAAATGACGACTTCCCCCTGCATTCACCTTCGCTTGTTTCATCTTTTCCTATACGGTATATTGAAATTATTTGCATAAGGATTTTTCTGTGGTTTATAGTATTATTTTCTGTAACCAGAGGTGGTTTGATGTGTATTGAGTTAATATGTAAAAAGTAAAGTGTTTAGTGTCTAAGTGCCCCAGGGTGTTTCCCCACCCCATCTCCGCGTTGTGCGTTCTGTTTGGGTAACACAGAACTCTGCGAAGGCCAGAGATTTTCAAAAAGTGTAAGTGTGGTGGCTGTGTAGTGTAATATCATGTTATGTTGTTTCTCTGACCTTTTAGCCATTGGGCCCCAAGTGGGACCCCCCGTTGTCCACACTGAATCTCGAGGAGGCAGGTCAGGCACTGAAGGAATCGCAGTAGAAGAGTATTCTGGCAGGCCCTGTCACCTAATTTCCGAAGATTTCAGTGGCTAGAGCCTATTAAAAAAAAAACCCGGCCAAACAAGATTACGACGTTAGAATTTGGACTAAGTTTAAGTTTAATTATGATAAAGGTTGAGTTAGACATTAAGTTAAAGTTAAGTCGAAATTAGGGTAGACACACGTGGCAGGTTGGATATGAGTAGGGACAGAGGCTGAAGGCTGGGGGCAGGTAGAAATATGGGGTCAATAGGGAAGAGGACCCCAAGTAGGTCAGTAGGGACACCCCACTAGGAGAAGAGAGGGGGAGTTAAGTGGGAGATATCCAAGCCTTAGATATCTCCCACGTAACCAGGAACACTTCGAAGATCTTCATAATGCGGGAAATCGAACATAAGGTAGTGCCAATCCTCCAGTTCCCCGCAGGTGCAGGCAGGATCCTCAGTGATTCCCAGCGATGTCAGTTTGACGTTTATTGCTCCATGACCTGTTAGAAGTATAGACGCACTCCGTCCAGGGAAGAACCAAGAAGGGATTCTGAGGAACACTCTGTCTATATGAGGAATAAATTAGCGGGTTATTTCTCCCTTACTTGAGGCGCTCCATTTTCCCTACTACAGTTGGGCCCAGTAGTCTTGCCTTCTCGGATTTCCTTTTCTTAGTGGGGTCCAGTGTGAATCCAATAAAAGAAACTGGGTTGCCTTTAGTTAGGCGGTACATGAGTCCTGTGTACCACCTAGGTCTAACGGGAGGGCGTCCGCCAATACCTGGAGGGCATGCGCACTCGTACGGCAGACGCGGGAGATGGACAGCAGCATGGATCGTTGTATTGTATCCAGGATTCTTCTGTTCACTGCGGTCGTAGCTTTAGTGTACCATATTGCAAAGCCGTAAGTGATGGCAGGTATAAAAGTCGCTTTATAATACAATGACAAGATGCGCCGATTTAGTCCACAGTCCCGACGCGAGACTCTGCCACTCCTGCTGCAGTTGGGCCAGTAGTGTTCCCTTCTCGGATTTCCTGCTCTTAGTGGGGTCCAGTGTGAATCCAATAAAAGAAACTGGGTTGCAAAAAAAAAAAAAAAAAAAAATATATATATATATATATAACTGGATTGAAAGGCGATGTATTTTCTTATCTTTTCTTTCAGGTGTTTGAAGTGCGATTGGAAGTTAAGGCACTTATCCAGGATGATACCAAGGTATCTGAGCTGGTTTACTAGTTTGATAGTGACTTCATCTATTTTGATCTGCGTGGCCAGTTTATGTCGAGTCTTCCTCATTTTTAGCTGGCTTTTTGTGTCCGTTCCTGTAGCAGCTGTAACGGACGATTTGCCAGAGTTTCGAGCCCCACTCCGGAGTCAGTGGTCACGGTGAGTACCAAGTCATCTGTGTAGGCCTGGGACCGAACCCCGCCCAGATCAATGGAGAGAAACTCATCGAAGACGATGTTCCATAGTAGTGGACCTAAGGCGTATCCCTGCGGGCATCCCCTGTGAACATTCCTAATCAGCTTCTGAAGTCATTTATTATTCCTTCAGTTGATTTCCTCAGGGTTGCGGTACTTTATCACGGAGAAAGAAAAGTTTCACTGGGTTATTTTCTCCAGTGAATATTTCTAAGACAGATTCGACATTCCTTTCTGTTCAATTTCCTTATGTTCTTCTGGATTAAAGTTTTGGATTGAAAGTCATTCCTTGCTATTCGATTTCTGAATCCTGTGCAGTGAATACGTTTAAACACCGTGCAACGCTTGTTTATTACTTTTGCACATCACTGTCTATTTGTGGAGCTTGGATGCAGTTACTATACGTTTTGAATCTTGATAAGTTGCGTTGCTTTCTTTTCATGTTTTTATAGGTTTTTTTTTTATTTCTGTTTTTAATTTTTTTTATTCCGTTGCTTGCATATGAGAATATGATCAATGTTCTCCTTTCCAGTTTGGATACTCTGAAGTAGAACTGCACATTCCAGACTGCCATGTTCTTTTCTTCCGCATGTTGTTTGCAACTGCCCATAATTTTGGTACTTAAAGCACCATTGCGAGTTCAGTATATATGTTCGCACTGGACAGTTCAAGTATTCAACTTCTACATTTGGTTTGTTATTTGGTTATTAGGAGCATTAGCAACTAATGGCCATATTGCTCCGGGATATTCGGTGGTCATTCCCTGATCTTTCCGCATCTTCCGAATTTGGTGGTGACGGGCTCGAACCCCGGTCTAATCAAGAAGCATGTGCTACGCATTGCTGCTACATTTGGTAAAAGTCTTGATGTATTAAACATCAGAATCAAGTTTCGGGTTAAAATTATGTTCCCTTCCCTTCCAATAGTGATCTGCTTTATTCCATTAGTTTTTAGTTTTATTGTGATTTAATTTTAATGCTTTTATTGAGCACATTTTAATTAATTTTAGGAGTCTTGATTATAATATTTTATAAATTTTTTATCTTATAATGAATTTTCTTTTGAATGCTTCCACAACGAAGACGTCGTACCTATGAATGATTCATCGTTCCTTCTAACCCTTTGCGCATGAAGAATAATGAACATTCTTCCTTGCGAAAATTCTTCTTTGCACATGGAGAATAGTGAATATTGGTTGATCCCTGTAGAATGGATAATGAGGAAAGATGGTACCATTTACGTTGCGCTTTTAACTTTACTAATCTAATCTCTCTTGGCACAAGCACATTACAAATTTTGCTTCCTCTGCATCTAAAAAACTTGGTTTTCTCTTTCGCTCTCGGCGTTACTTTTCTTCCAAACAGCTGTTCACTCTGCACAAATCGCAAATCCGCCCTGCCATGGAATATTGTTCCCACATCTGGGGTGGTGCCCCCAAAACCTTTCTCAGTCTTCCAGATTCCACTCGGAAGAGGGCAGTTAGGTTAATTAATGACTCCTCTCTAACAGTCTCTCCACTCGCTGTCTCATAGACATACTGTTTCTGCTGCATGCCTTTTCTACAGATACTTCCATAGGCATCGTTATTCTGAATTGGCTTCTATAATTCCCGCTCTCTCTCTCTTTCAAAACAGTCCGAACACGTGCCGCCACCAGCCAATATTCATTTACTGTCCAACTTCCAACTCACAGAACCAACTTTTCATCTTCCTCGTTTATTCATTCAACTGCCATTTTCTGGAACAGCCTTCCTTCATACGTTTTTCCTGAAAATTACAGTCTGCAGAAGTTCAAGTCTAATGTCAACAAATATCTTCTTTCGTCTTCTCAACCTCCAACCCAAGCACGGTACTAAGTACTATATAAATAATAAATAAATTTTCTGTTTATACTCCGGGACGACCAAACGGTCAGAGGAGTTAACAAGATAGACAGAATACAAGAAACAGCACCGTATTCAGTAGTCACGGGCTTGAACCCCGGTCACTCAAGGCACGTGTACTTATGCACCCGCGCGCCTGACCACTAGGCTACGGCGGCCTTTATATGTTCTAATACCTCTCGTATTTGGGGTTTTCATAAAAAAAAAAAAAAAAAACTAACCGTTTTAACTAAGCCTTCTACTTTTGCAGTTATTTATATCTTGATTACCACGGAGTAATAGTGCTTGCTGCACCCATCTTTGTTCTTTTTTTTGGCCCGTCACGTGTAGGTAGGAGCGACGCCACTTAAAAACTGTGTAGAGGTTAGTTAAAAAGAAAGTTGATTGCCCTCTTATCATTTATTTGTATCTTATATAACTTTTATAGGTATGTTAGTTGTACACGTTTACTTCTATAAAAAAAAATATATATATATGTACAATAAGGATACAAGAGAATCACTTGTAAGGTCGTTGTGATCAGTATTTCTTGGCATTCCTGTACGCATCTGCTAGACCGGATATTCAAGTTTTTGAAGTATTAATTTTGTGAATCTCAAAGTTGAACGTACCAGAAAGCTATGATTTCAACAGCCAATTCAAATGCATATTAAAATTTACATACTTGTAAAAATAGATTTAGAGATCAAGAGATTTTACTTAATCTTCAACCTGAACTGGAACGTTAGAAATATAAAATGAAAGGGAATTAGCCAAAAAAAAAAAAAGAAAAAAAAGTGAGGTATTTTAATTTTGTGTGATTTATTTGTAAACCAAAACAAATTACTGAACTTGTTGACCAGCCAAATTCATATTTTACACCTGTGAAATGTTGTTGGGTGCTGGTATACATCTGCTTAAGTCAGGAACCTCTAATCTGAATTAGAGGGCAGAATTAAAATTGCAAAAACAAACAAACAAAAAAATAAATAAATAAAAAAGGGGCGAGGTCATCAACCGTCTTGCGAAACATTATCATTAGCATAACAAGTTACTGACTGGCTGCCCATACATTTTACTTTTTAAATATTAAAATGAAAGAGAAATCAGTGAAGAAGAAATTTCGTTGGTTTCGAATATCTCTTCTTTAACAATAAGGTACACTTGTTTTAGAGATTTCAAAGTCAATGTGTGTGTGGGGGGGGGACCCACACACAAAACGAAATCAGGCTTATTAATTATGATTTATCATGTAGACTTTAAGATTGCTTCCGAAGATCTGAGATAATGGACTTTAAGAAAATAAAGCTGCTTTGTTGAGACAGGCATATATAATGTTAAAACAGCCTGTCATTTATTTCAGTTAATCGGATATGAGCAAACTGGATCAGATAAATTAGATCTGATCCACTTTGTGACTAATTATGTGAAGATAATGGCATTTTGCCTCAATAAACATAAGACACCAGCGTAGAAAAACGCTGTTGAATACCATATATACGAGTATGTTGTTGTTGCAATGCGGTAGGAAATTAAATAACACCACCTAATAATTTATCGGATTGGGAAAAAAAATCATGAAGGAATACTAAATGATAGACAGATAAATAATATCAACTTTGGAATTCGTTTTCAGTTCTAGAAAAAAAAAAGATATTAACTAAAACATTTCATGTTAGTTCATCAAACAATTAATAGTGAATTTAGTTTATTTATCTAGTGCTTTAATTGTGAAATTATTTTGTTAATATGATTTATTTTTTCGACTTAAAATCGAATTTTGGAGTGAATTCAAAATTTCGAAACCGAGTTACATTCGTGTAGGCAAGATTACCTAGTTAATTGGAAATTCATTTTGTAGCATTGCTCGGAATGGACGCCGAAACACCGTTCCAGTACAACATACGCATTGGTAAGGACATGTGCACATGTTGTTAACCAAGATAATTACAATAAAAACACAGATGCACAACTATGCTGCGTACAACCCAAGAGTTTTCTTTACCTCTACATATGTCATTCTGAAAAAAGAGAGAGAGAGAGATTTATAAGCTTGCGAGATGGTACTTTGCAAATTTTGCTGAGTTTATTTTATTGCATTTCCGTGTTTTACATTTGACAGCATTCTATAAGAAATACTAGGTATTTTTTTTACTGAAAATGTGACGTTGTTTGGTTACTACTTGTAAAAATTACAATCAAAAGACGGTCGGATCCGATATCACGCATCCTTTATTTCCAAAAGACACTACACAAATTACGAATACTAGCATTTTAGCTTATCTGATTATGTGATTTTAATTCAGGTTCGAAGACAACGTAACCTTCATCTATATTGCGAATACTTCATCTATATTGCAATGATTTTTTGTAAAAAGAAAGCGCCTTCTTTTCCATCTGGAAACAAACAACACAGATGCAGTCCGCCGACGACCGTCCCTAATGCCAACATCGGATGCAATTTATTTATTTATTTAATTAATCAGGTAAAGAAAAGTTACATCCACTCCTTGACAGCAATCAAATGCTAGTAGGGTAAACAGAATTATAAAAAATGAATAGAATATAATATTGGGTAAATATACAGAGATCAAGTCAACAATTAATTACAGACGTTAAGACAGATTAGGTTCGACATAATACTCTATATACATTCAGTGTCTGTCCAAGAGGAGTGCGGGGTTGCTGGCAGGATGCTGCAGGCTGTCAAGAACAGGAGAAGGAGCGCATATCATCCTCCAACACTGTCGCCAGGTAAAGCAATAATGGTGGTCTAAAATTGCAGGATGCGTAAGTATCAGCTAAAACTTTTGATATGTAGGCTTTGTCGACGCAAATCGTCTCAGGATTGATATTCAGGTCGTTGAGGAGTCCAATCGTTTTTTTTTTGTTTTTTTTTTTTTGGTAGTTATTGGCGTATAGGCTTCTGTGGCCATAATGCACCTCCCAAGGTTTTTGCACTACACTGATCCAAGCCCGAGGCGGGAATCGAACCCGCGACCTTTGGGTTGCCAGGCAGGCACTTTACCCACCCGGCTAGCCCGGTCGGCAGTCCAATCGTGTTTGTTGAGAACATATGGTTGAGCGAGCTGATTTGGTTGAGGGCAGGTCTGATCAAAGATGTTTGCCTGTTAGTTATTCTGCTGTTCTTCGTGGGCAGGATGATAAGGCTATCGTTAGGAGCATCCAGTCTACCCGAAATGAGTTTGGAGAGGGTAATTATGTTGCGAGTGGTGACGATTTGCTTCCAAGGGGAATGTTCATTTGCTTCCATGCAGCGAATGTAGTATACCCATAGAGATAGTAAGAGGATGTCCTGAAGTCCTACTGAGGGATTGCAGAAGTCAATATACTCAATCCCCAAGAACTGTCGCAGGTGCGGTGGAGGGGGCAGAGGACCAGATTTCCGATGCGCAGAGTGTCACCGGTACCACACAAGTTCGGACAAACCTAACTCCTGTCGAGCAGACCAAAGGGCTGCGAAGAATTTGTTTCTTGCTTCCTTGAAGTGCTCTAGAAAAGACAGGTTCGAATCCCACACCAAACCTAGGTCCTTGTGAGAGTTGACAAATTTAATTTGATGTCCATGTATAGAGATATGCATTGGATTTATTCTTCTCCTCTTTATAAACGTCATCTGGGCAGATTTTTCGGCATTTAGCTAAAGAGCAATGTATTGAAGAAATGTGCTTATCTAAAAGATTTGTTTTGTTGCAACTCTTTGGACAGAGAGCGCTTGCTCTGTCTGATCTGAATGAATGAAGAACTTCAGATCGTCGGCGTACGATATCATGTTTCGGATGTTTGAAAGAAAAAGGTTACAAAGCCGCTGCGAACAGCGGTGCCGACAAAACGCCACCCTGTGGAATCCCTCTGAAGACAGTAAAGGATCGTGAGAGATCACTGTGCTCAACAAGGAGCCGTCCTTCCTACAACATTTTTTTGAGTACAGTGAGGAGGTTATCAGAGATCTTGAAGTAGTTCTTCAAGATGTTAAGTAAAGGTGTGATGGAAATCCTATCATATCCAGATTTAACGTCAAGAAAAATTATGTCGAGCTGCGTTCGAGAATTTAAAGCTTTCTGTATGTGAAACAGCGTTGTGAAGGTGACATGGTCTGTGCTGAAAACAGTGCTCAATAAGTTGCGCTAGGATTGTCTTTTAAAAAATTTTAAGGAGCGAAGAGCCCACTGAAATCCTTTGCAGTTTTAGGTCTCGAATTCTTCGGAATAGGTTTGACGCAGAAGTGTGTCCAAATTTTAGGCACTGAAGATGTTCGCAAAAATTTCATTGAAGATATGTAAAGGAACATCCACAATGAAGACACAGGATATTTTAATGATGAACAAAGGAAATCTATCAGGCCTGACGATAGGCTTTGTTCAGTAACTCGTTTATTACTTTCAACAAATTTTCCTTCGTGATATTAAGTGTAGACAGCGGAATCAAATCGCGTAGGGGATGGGGAAGGGACGATTAGATTCTTACTTTACGCAACTCTCACCAAAAGTACTGTCTGCCCATTCTATGAAGAGGCTCCCATCCATCTGAATATTCTTGCAGTGTTTTGCAAATGGCCGCTTCGAGTATACTAATCTGTTATCTACCGGTATATATCTATCTTGTCGTTTTTGCTTAAGAAAAGATGCACGTTTCTTTTTAAAGTTAATAAAATCGTGTGTGGTTCCTGAACTCTTCCATTTCCTGAAGGCACGCTGCTTATCTAGAAAGGCGGGCTTCAGGTGTCTTGAGAACCATAGTTTTGTTCATTTGGAGATTTTTCTGGTTTTTGAAGCCCCTTGAATAGCCATTGCTGTCAGGTTGGTGGCTTCATTAGTGGCTTCATTGATCGGAAGGGTAGAAAGAGCATCCCAGCTGGTTGAGGTCAGAAAACTCATAATGACATCTTGATTGATGAAATAACTGAAAATATGGTTTTGATGAGGACTCCATCATCACTCGGATGCATCGACGGGAACGTAAAGGCAAAGGTTAGTGGTTTTTGGTCTGAATTAAAGACAAAGGTCGGGATTGTGGACGTCAAATCTGAAGTACGATGAAATACTAGGTCTAACGCCTGGTTTCATCTTGTAGGCAGTGATTCAAGGAAATCCAGCCCTAAATTTTCGATAAAGATAATGAAGTCTCGTCTAGTTTCAAAGTGTCTTGTGGTGGGCATATTGAAGTCTCTTGTAAGAAAGGTTGGTTTATAAGGGGTGAGATGGGTCGCGAGCCATGACTGCAATTCATCCTTGGAGTCTTGTGTATGATCAGGTGGAAGATAAATTAGACAAATTTGGATTAGGTGATTTCCACACGTAAAATTGGCACATAAAGCTTCAAAGCGTTCTGTACTGCTAATCTTTAGGAAGGAAAGCGAAAAATTACGATGGTAAATAATCATAACACTTTCTCCTCTTCTTCACGCACGATCATTAGTAGCTGCATTATAAGATGAGGTACTCAACAGGATATCAAGCTGTTTATTAGAAGACGTCCAGGTTTCTGTAAGACAAATAGTCCCAAATTCCTCGAGGGACAAGAGTGATTGCAGGGAGTGTAGCTTATTACAGATGCTCCTGACATTTTGAGTAAAAATTGAGCAGAGCCTGTCAGATCTACTGTCTTCCGATCCCTTTAGTTGCTAGCGACGATGTCTGGGGACAGAGACTCGGGAATTTCCCCGAAATTCCCTGACCCTTGAGCCTAGTGGCCACGGGTGAGTGTTAAGTATTGTAGTTAGATCAAAGGGTGAACATGTGACATCGAAAGATGCATAAGAAGGGTGTTTGTACGCATTTGGCGGACACTGGTGTGTACTCCAGTGTTGCTTAGTATCAAATTCCAAACGTCCTGTGGGGGTGTATCAGGGTCTAGTCTTGTTACAAAAACATGCTCTAATTCGGGGCCACTTGCCGCTATTTCCATGGATGAAACCGTCACACGCGATTGTACATTCTACTCTGTTATCAGCGCAGGCAGTGGACATAACTTTAACGGTAGGCATCAAGGAGCAAGCGGCATCGTCAGGAACAACTTCATGATGTGGTGATGGAAGAGACCGCATGCATCCAGTCAGTGGAGGGAAATTCACCTTCTCATAATTGAGAGCTGTCTGTAGTAAACGATTCTGATTGGCGAGCTGGGGTGGCTGATTTGTCGGAGATTGAGGAGCAGCTGGCCGGGAGGACCTAGAATGTGAAGGAAGTGCTGCGACATGAGCTCAGGTGCCAGCGAGGGGCCCTTTCTGAGTCATACGGGCAGGTAGCGTGTGGGAAGAGCGAGGCTGATCAGAAGGAGCTGTGCTGTCATCAATTGTTTTGGTCTGGGAAGAATTGTTAACCGAAGGTCGTCGTGTCGGAAGAGCATCCGGATGTTCACCTGAAGCAGAAGACTGCTTGGTACGGGAAACAAGAGTAGATGGAAAGGACCTTGGAGGGATGGCCATTGTTGACTGATTGTGGGGTCCACTGAAACGATTGGGTCTCCTATTATGTGGAGACCTGTCAAGGTTTCCCTTTGAACGGAAATTTTTATTCACTTGGCGTGGCTGCGGCGATTATTATTAACAGGGTAGATATAGTCCACTGCTTCCTGCGCATCTGTCGAGTTCATCGCTTTATCAGTCTGGCGTCGCTTTTCTAATGACTTTTAGAATTTACAGTATTCTGTTTCATTCAGGAGTGATTCTATGGCGTTTTTCATTTACACCGGAAGTCTTGTTGGGATTACTGTAAATGTTCTTGACAGAAGCATTGGGTACTTTACCTGGCCCGGGGGTTTCGGTCTGAGTCGCTACATTTAATTTCTTGACTGGAGTGAGGGTATGACAGCTGGTAGAATGCTTGCCATGAGATTTCTGCAGAATGCTCGCAATTCCACGGAGAACTTCAGAGTTTGCCAGCAGTTTGCTCAAATGATGTAGTGTTTTCCTCTTGCACTGCCTATATCAGTTGTATAAATTCCTTCTTCTTATTGTTGACATGTTTTTTTATTAATGCGACGAGTTCTTTGCGCATCATCACCATGTCTGTTAGTTCGGATGCGCGCGATTTAGGTGGCATTTCAATCACATCGGCATGGCTGTGAGTAGGAAGTTTGTTATTGTTTAGGAGCGGGGAGGGAAGAATCTTGCTGTTTGTTGACGTTTTGCAGCAGGCTTTTTTGGGCTTACACATCTGACTCATTCGTTTGTTAAAATTTGCTGTCCGCGGAGTGACGGGACTTTTCCGCGGTGTCGTTGCATTTTTATGACCGGACACGGCTTTCTTCATTTCAGTAAATTTGCACCTGTCCTTGGGTTGATTAGCATAACTGTTTTTTTTTTGGTAATTGTTGGCGCATTGGCTTCTGTGGCCATAATGCACCGCCCAAGGTTTTTGCAGTACTTTGATCCAAGCCCGAGGCGGGATTCGAACCCGCGACCTTTGGGTTGCCAGGCAGGTACTTTACACACCCGGCTAGCAGCATAACTGTGCTCAGCCATGTTTACAATGGAATTATCCGACGAGCTTTCCGCCGCATTCCTCAAAATGAGAGAGAGAGAGAGAGAGAGAGAGAGAGAGAGAGAGAGAGAGAGAGAGTAGATTTTTGAAAGTAATATTATTGCAAGTCAGTCTTCCATCTTATTGCAACAGATCTTGATTTTTTTTTCCAGTAATTCTCTCAATTGTGACATTTCAAGACCTAGATTGCGATTTTTTTGTCTTAAACATTCGATTCATTCATGAGAAAATGATATCTCCAGAAGGAAATCTTACTTCTAGGAAGGAATATGCAACTAAACCTGTGGTAAAAAGACTGGAAGATTTTACGTGCAATCTGAAAACGTGCTGTTTCAATTTTTTGTAAACGTTCTCCGCTCCTCCTTGACCACTACTCTATGCGCGTGGCCACCACTGTCACATTTGTTGCTCTTATCATTAAACGGAGATAGTGACTTTATCAATGTATATTCTCCAATATTTAGTAAAAAAAAGGTACTTACATTATAGGAAATACTGAGAGCTGTACTTATTAACTGACCCTCAAATATTTTTTGCATTACTGTTGCCATTGCAGATGAAACTGTATGGTGTGATAAGTTGAAAAAACTGCAGATAATGTACAGTAAACTCTGTAAAATCGGCGCTCTACAATCCAGAATTCCTCAAAATCCGGTTCATAAAAAAATAAAAAATACAATCCTGAAATATTAAGAAAAAAATCCAGAACTCGTGTATCAGCGATTGCATTTGTCTTTAAGAACCCATGCAAAAAAAATAAATAAATAAATAAAAAAAAAGTGACTTTTCTTTCTTATATATATATATATATATTTATATTTTTTATTATATATATATATTTATATATATATATATAATTATATAAATATATATATATATATTTATATAATTTATATATATATTTTTTATATATATATATATATATATAAAAAATCCGCTATGTACATATATATATATGTACATAGCGGATTTGCCAGTTTCTGGCTAGGGGCCGCTTGTTGTTTTGTTAACAAAGAATAATAAAAGCAGGATTTAAACTGCATGGATAAGTTTTAATTCTCGCAGCACAATAAATTTGCCTTTGCAACGAGTTACTTTTGCATGACGGGTAAGCTTTATGCTTTTGTTATATAACCGTTCGTGGAACACAATGAACAGAAAGTCCACCTCATCGCGGACCACACTTGGGGTACCACTGTTAGTTTCGTTTTCATCGAGAAAGACGTTACACTATCACGCATAAAAGTATATTTTTAAACATTATCTTTTTTTTTCTCAAGAAATTAATTGAATAGAATAGAAATAAAAAAATAATAATAGACTATTTATCGGTGTATTACGGTTAATCATTGCAAGGAAGAATCGGTAGGGGAATAATAAGGGTATCCACCACCACAAGAATAATGCAAAATAATCCACATTCTTAAATGTTCTGCGTTATTGATAAACAAAGGAATTTTCCTATATTGTTATCTATCTCTACCTGCACCTGCCGCAGTGAAGCTCACTAGTTCAGTTGATTGCATGGGAAGCATGCAATTAAATGACCTATTGCTTACATACCTTCAGAGATAAACAGAGCAACTTTCTTATGCTATCCATTGCCTCCAGACCTGCCCCAACACGAAGCTGAACTTATCAGCTGATTGCATGGAAGCAATGCAATTAACTGAACTACTCTTGCACACCTTCCGTGTAACCGGTTAGAATCATTACAATTATAATATTTATTATAATTGCAATAATGAAAAAGTACGGCGTGTTCCTAGAACACGCCGTTTTCCTGGAATGGAACAACAGCCCAATGAAAAAACCTTATTTCAAATGAGGACACGCTTAGTTTTCTGTAAGTGAACATTAACCTCTGGCTTGGTGACGTGAAGGGTTTTGCAAAGTCAAGGTACCTGAGTGTACCTCTGTGCCTTGTAATAAGGATCATTATTTATTATAAATAGCCAAGTGAGTAGCGTAAAGGTAAAGAACAGTAGACTCAAGCCAGGTGTACGAATTATGTACGAATCCGCTTGATAACACAAAATAATAACATTGTTGCAATGTTTTGAGCACCTCTGACTTCAAGCGGCCATTCAGGAGGAAAAAAGAAATTTTAGTCTTAAATATAAATAAATCTGATATAAACTTAAACTAAATAAATGTCAAAATATGAAAAAAAATGGTTTATTATTTAAAATTAGAAATTTTTATTATATAAAATAATTCGACACTGGTTCTCTCTACTGGCATTGTAACTTTACATTTGCAAATGGTAATTTTTTGACTATAAATGGAAAATTAAGATATGAAAATATTTTTGCATTAGGTTGTTGTTGGTTGTGATTCAAGCACAACAGAAGGGCAGCTGAGGCCTAAATGTATCTCTCTACGATTCAGTTGCATATCGGATTATGAGCAGCATGTCAACATTAATTAAATGCAACGATAAAGTTTGATCTGTCTGAGAAAGAAAAAAGTTCTGTAAAATTTGCTGTATTTCATAGAACATGTAGTGTTAGAGGGCCCTGTAGGTTTGAAAGAGTCTGAAAAGTGCCATATTGATATTCGAGTAACGGGAACAGTCAATTAAGATATGTTTAACAGTGAGCTGGGTTTTACATGATGTGCACTGAGGACGACTTCGGCAGAAGCTAGAAATTCACTTTTCCAGTTCAGCTTTAATTTGATGGAGCGTGTTATACGTCTGTTCTCTCCACATCTGTGCCCATTCAAGACTGCATGTCGTTTGGATTATGCTATTAAAATCCATGTAGGGAACTAAAGATATTTTTTCATCCTGATCTGCTGTTTCATTTCCCAGAATACTAGTGTCCTGGTATCCAGCAGAATGTCATTTCTTTACTCTGTTCTTGACAGTGTTAATGACAACTTCTGAAGTCTTTCAATATCAGATGGAAAGAGGAAAGTTCATTTCGAATAGCCGATAATGCACTAAGGGAATATGTACAAATTACGGCAGGCCATACGGAAAGTTTGCAGGTTTTTTTTTTTTTTTTTTTTAATCAAGGCTAGCTCGATTGCATACAGTTCAGTTGTCAGTATGCTCGTGTCAGTTGCAGTACATTCTGTAAGATGTTAATCTTACATGTATGGGCTATTAGAGAATTAGATGGAAACATTTGACTAAGAAATGGGGGGGGATTTATATACAATTTGCAGTGCGACCTATGTAATATTAACGAAATAAAAATTAAAGAGGGATAAAGGTAATAATTGAATTAAATGAGTAAATTAATGCAAACCACAGAGTAGTAACATATCTTACTTCTCTGTGATGCAAACCACTTTAGTGGTTAATGTATCACACAAAAGCAACAAAATCCGGGCTAGTGGGAATGATAATCTTGGTCACGCCTGAAGGTACACTGAATCATACACCAGAATTGTAGCAGTGCATAAAGCTGGTGAAGTTACCCATCCAACGAATACGTTGTCCATCACTTCCTAATATAGAACGTAATTAATTAGGAATGTGAAAGGGAGAGAGAGATTCTTAGAGAAAAGGGGAGGGGATCAAATTCCAAAAAGCGGTATGGAGAATTTGTGGTAAGCCCCTGATTGGTGGAAAGCTTCAAGGAAGAAAAAGTGCAGCAGCCTGGAAAGTTTTGGCAAGGAAAGTTTTGAAATGAAATGATAAAGAGTGTTAGAGTGGAAGGATAATGGTAAACATCTGCCTATAAGGAGGGAATCGTTAGGTAGTAATGAAGCTGACTAGGGAATCAAGAAATCCCGATAATGGCCGTTTCATCGAATGCACACAGCGTCGCCGGAATGTACGCCGGCCATGGATGCCAATGATCGAAAACGCCCTGAAATCCGGAACCCTTACTATATGAGGATATCTCAAAAACTCCAGAAGGAACTACCAGTCGAAATCCCAGCAAGAATGGAAGGGCATCTCAAGTAAGTGGAATTACTCTAAATGGTTATATTAGGGACAGAACGAACTATTAATATTGTGAGATTAGAACAGTAATGAGACAGATTATGATGATGGAAATCATCATAATCTGGTAAGGTGTAGCGTACCAATTAATAAGATTATAATGAGAACTCTACAACTAACAAATTGATTCCATTTATACACATATACTTTGTATATGTACCTAAAGAAGAAGAATAGATACCAGAGTGTATATGACAGATTATGTATATTAGTTAAAGTAATGTTAATATAAATTGGGACGAATTAGGTTTAAAAGTATATTAGAATAGGTAAAAGATAATGGAGGTTCGGCCTCTAAGTAAGCGTTGCTTATACCCCTTAAGAGATTCTAAGGGAGTTATGTAATATTACGTTGATGGGCATATTGCTGCATTTTAAGGCAAGGAAACTATGTAACATATGAAGTATGACTTAAACCTATAGTGGGTATCAGAAAATCAATGAGAAATAAGATAAACCTTAGACTAAGCAAGTACAGGGTTGTTAAAATTAAAGTATCCCGATATAGATAGCTCTGGAGTGAGTTCTAAGGTTCGTACTGAAGAGAAATTTGGATAACAGGTACAATAAAGAATGCACACGACATTTATTGGAAAAAAAAATTACAAAATTTGTCACATATGGCGCTGTGGCAATACAAATCACTTGAACAGCGCTACAATTATTCAATGTGTCCTCCATTTTGGTCAACAACAGTTTCCATTCGAAGAACAGCATTTTCTACAGCAGAACGTAACATGTCAACTGGAATAGCCAGCACATGACGTCTAATGCTGTCCTTCAGATCTACTAGTTTGAGATCCTTCCCGACACACCTGGTTCTTCCAAAAACCCCACAACCAGAAGTCGCATGGGGTGTGAGGTCGGGTGATCGGGGTGGCCAAGATGTCTGGAAACAACGGCTGATGACCCGTTAGTCTGTAAAGTGTTGCCTTAGCAATCTTTGGATATGACAGTGGATGTGGGGTGGCACACCAAATTTCATGAATATGGTATCCTGAAGGCACCACGTTGTTGCAGCTCTGGTATTGCGAAATTTGCCAACCTTTCATAATATCGCTGTCCAGTGACGGAACAGGTGCGGGATCCAGTCGGTGTTACTTGTTCAAAAAAATATGGCCCCATTCATGAATATGGCCGTAAATCCACACCACACTGTCACTTTTGGAGAATGCAACGGGACCTCTTGGATAACTCGAGGGTTTTCTGTTGCCCAAATGCGACAGTTGTGCGTATTCACTTGTCCATTTAAGCATAAGTGGGCTTCATCACTCCAAACGATGTTCCATGGCCAAGTGATATCCACTCTCATTCGCGCCAGAAACTGAAGTGCGTATGTGAAACGAATATCTGCATCACCATGCTTTAGCTGCTGTAGCATGTGCATCGTATAAGGATAGTACCGCAACACCCAGTGGTGTAGGAACGGGGCAGGTACCAAGGGCACCGACAGGAGAAGGGTGCCACTGACAGGCCATGCGAGTACAGTGTCAAGCTATTTCGACACCCGAGGCTAGCTGACGAAATGGCGCCCTTCGATGATGTCGAATCAAGATGACAGCACAGGGAGGGTGAAGATTAATTTTCACAAGGCGATTCAAGCCTGCATGCATCCTTACAACTGAGTACATACTGCATAGCATCATAGATTTATTTGCTGTCCAGAATGTAACTTTGAAGGGACCAATCAGGCGATCGCTTCATCAGTGCATGCTCGAATGCATAGCAGTTCACAATTCATGCACTGTGTACCAACTGAATAAGTTATAGTGTTTTTGTGATTGCTATATAAACAGGTAATCGTGAATATTGTGATTTATAATTTAAATAAAACAATAAAGGCCAAATTAATTTTAGACATGCCACCAAAGAAAAAAAGTGGACATCAGTACCGCGTAGAAAGACTGCATAAAGAGGAAATTAGAAAAAACATTCCGCTAGTTTACAAAACTGGATTACAATAAGCCACTCCAAACATGAAAGTGACAAAGAACACGAACATGATTCGAATGAAGATGAAACAAATGATGACGATGCCACTGGAATGGAAGTCCAAGAAAAAGCTCAAACAGTTGAAGTTACTTTAAAAGAATTAGAAAGTGTGGACAATAACTAACAGTTGGCAGAAGAAAATGATGGCAGCAATAATATTAACATGGAACATGTAAGTCTGAATTTTAATGGTCCGACCATATGGAACTTTAATACCCACGAAAACAGATCTCTTATGGTGTAACACGGGCCAGAACATGTAGTCTTAAAACGTATCCTGTCACTAATGGCCAATGTTTCAATAATTCGTGGAAATACAAAAATGAAGGTATTGAAAAAAAAAAAAAAAGAGGAAAATGGTTATTTTATTGCAAAAACAAAGATGCAATATTTTGTTTTCCGTGCCTCTTATTTGTATCTGGCACAAATAATGTTCCATTTTGCAGCTCGGATGGATTTAAGTATTGGAAACATCTAAATCCAAACGTCCTTTTTCATGAGAATTCATTACAACACATATAAACTATTTAACAAAATGGAAATTATTAGAAAAGGGTCTTCATCAAAAAGGTGGACTAATTGATGACGCTGCACAAGCAGCAATAAGAAGCGAAATTTCGAAATGGCGTCATATATTGAAAATAATATAGAAATGTATATTGCTCTGTGCTGATAATAATTTGGCGTCTCGTGGACATGCTAGTAATATCGATACCGAAGAAGACGGATGTAAACTGCCGTTCTCCGGCCTGGCATAGCCTGATCCCAAACAGACGAGGAGCTGGAAATAGGCAGCTCCTGGAAGACTATCTGACAAATTCACCGTTTGTGGTTCTAAACCAACCCCACCACCTTCCTACATTTTGTAACACTCTGTGGGAGGCCACAATTGATGTCACTGTGGCCACTGGAAATATTGCCAGATACGTCACAGACTGGAAGGTCCAAGAGTCTTGGACAACGTCCGACCACAGAGTGATAACCTATGAAATACGACGATCACCAGACAGGACATCAGTACCCAAGCAGATGCTAAACCGCTTCGCGGTTCGAAAAGCAAACTGGGATCTCTTTGGGGAGCTGCTCACACTTGCTGCGGCCTCGCCAATAGTGGCGAGGTGATCAGCCGCAGCAAGTGTAAGCAACGTACATACGTGACCGTACCTCTGAAAAGGAAGACATCAACTTTAAGGCGATCAAGGCTCCCAGGTATTTACTATTTGCAGTTTTTTTTCTTTCTCATATTGCAGAATCTCATAAGCGGACACTAACAAGCTGTATTATCGCTGCCAGCTACAGATCAAGGTCAGTTGCCCTAGTGATACACGTCAATCACTAAGCCCCGGAGATTCACGTCCCACGCAAACGGATTAACTGCATTCCTAAGATCGGTGTCAAGCTCGCCGAACCAAATACCATCGTTTTAGCCTGTAAAAACCTTCAAACACGAGCATTTGTTTTTTCTCCTACAGACATTCAAACATGACTAAATTGAATGAAGTCTTTACCATAGCCGAATACAAATTAAACACGGAGCTATGCATAATCTGTGTTACGTGCTGCTCTACCTTTTGTGGGTCATGCCTCAAAATTGACCTAAAAAAGATGAATAAGCAACGGAGACGCAATTTTTCTTGTGTTTCATGCAAGGAAATACCTGACAACGAGGGATTAAGGGCACTTTCCCAACGTGATATGATACCCTGCACATCGACTGAAACTATATCATCTGCACAGGAAAAAAACACTATCCTACCATACATTAGCAGAAGCACCACACCTGAAACTACCGATGAACAGGTACAAATCGCCGAGGGCAACAATACCCCACAGATGACGATGCTGTCTCTACTTCTCTATTGCACTACAGGGCAATTGAATGCCACCCTGAAGAAGTTATGCATGACGTAGCTACCTCGGCCACTAAATATTGCCAAACGGCAACAACTTCGATACACGTGGAAAACTACCCCCGGATAAGTAATGATTATGTGATTCTCATAAACAGTCAGCTGAATACTCTCATTAATGAGCTTAAGCAAATTAAAGCACAAAACTCAAGCCTACTTGAAGAAGTACAACTACTAAAGGCAGAAGTAATTAGAAATAAGTTCACCGTTGTGAACCAGCCTTCTGTCATAGAACAAAACCAACGAAATGTCAAAGGAGCTACATCAAATGAATACATGATACCAGCTTATCGTGATAGTCATCAAAGTATGAAGAAACCCACTAAACCTCAAACCAGCAGTACTAAAGAAAAACAATCTTTAACTAATAGGAAACACAGCGACCTGCCTACCCCCATCGAATTAAGTCAATTACCTGTATTAGAGCACTCTTGTGAACCTAGGTGTGATATCGATTATATATCTGAAGCAACCGTTTCTCACAATGAAGCTTCTCAAAATGCTCCATGCCTACACTCAAGCATGAGTAGTGACACCAATAAAAAACCCACTTATGCACATATTGTCTCCCAGCAGTCATCCGTCAAACGATCGCGACCTAATTCCCCTTCGGAAGTGTCATTAACGGTCAATGATCCAACTTCTCACCAAGATAGTTCTGTAAATAGATTGGTAGCCCAGGGGGCCGGTCCCACTCAAGAAACATCACCAGCATACCCCAACAAAGCCAAACCAGTCAACCAATCCAACGTATTGGAGAAAATGTAATATAACATCCATCCAAACAAAATCGAAAATCTTCATATCGAGACTTGGACCGTCCACAACCAATGCAAATATATCTAAATTCTTTGAGGAACAAATAGGGATCAAGGTGGCTGTGAGACCTGTGAAAACAAGATATCCCTCCTATTCTTCATTCACAATTACTTGTGAAAAACAGGAAGAACTAAAAGTGCTAGATACCAGCACCTGGCAGCCAGGAACTCTAGTAAAAATGTACAAAGAACGGACATCTACCGCATCCTACCGCACAAGATCGACAATAATACAAGGATAGCAACCAATGTCAGCCTCATGCCAACCAGTCTCAATAACTCCCCCTTAAATGCTTCTACCAAAATGTACGCAGTATCAGCAATAAACTACACCCCCTACAAACCATCATGTTACTAGCTGAATATCAGTTCATCTGCTTGACTGAAACCTGGTTATCTCACGGAAGGCAACTGGATGTCATAGGTCAGCCTCTTGATTACCTCAGCCTCCATAATTCCAGGGATAGCAGACGCGGTGGAGGTGTTGCGTTACTGTACTCATCCAGTTTCAAGCAGTCCAGATTTCAGGTGACCCAATCAGATAAATTCGAAGCCCTATGTGCCACATTAAGAAAGGATGCCATACAATTACAAATTTGTCTTGTATATCTACCCCCTGACCACACAGAAGATTCACGAAATGAACTGATAGCATGGATAGCAGCCAACCTAGTCCCCAATATCCCCACCTTCATTATAGGCGATTTCAACATGCCTACACCTCGACATGATGAGGCCACTGAGGATCTCATATCAGCCATTGGCACATTTGGCTTATTTCAACAAACCACACCTCCTACCAGGGGAAACCAGATGCTGGATCTATTATTCCAAAATCTTCCACACCTAGGGTCTGACCGCTGAACATCACAGCTTCCCCTCCGATCACTCTCCCATCACGTTTGAGTTCAACGTCACTGTAAACTCAAACACTGATGAAGCTCTCAGGAACAAGAAGATTACCAAAACAGTATTCTCCATCAAATATTTAAACACAGAGATCATCCTTGCACGTCTCACAGAAATAAACTGGAAGGATCTACAGCAGGAATCAATAGACACTGCTATATCTAACCTGGCTAACCAGCTGCTTGAAATTGCCTCCCAAGGAGCTTCCAAACAATTAAAATCTCTGATAGATCCAATACATGGTTCAATGCCGAAGTCCAAGTAGCATTCAAGAGGAAACAAAAAGCATTCAGAATATGGAAAAAGTACCATAACTCAGCTGACTACCAGATGTACAAGAAAGAGCGGGCAACCTTCCTCAAATGTAAACGAAATGCAATCCGGCAGCTGGCACTCAACAAAATAAACCACTCGAAACGTATTACATCCAAATGCAACAAAGATTTCCATATCGATGAGAAGGTATTTCAGGAATGGGTATTTTTGACTTTCAACGAGTTGCCATTAGACCCAAAAACCCCAAACCTAAGTGATTTCATCATGCAATCCAGACAGCCCCTTTCAACTATAACGCTAACAAAACAACACCTTATAAATACCATCAATAGACTTCCTAATAAATCTTCAATTGGTCCTGACGGCTTCCCTCTCTTCATGGTTAAAGTGTGTAGTGCCTTCATTGTGGAGCCCCTTCTTGTAATCTTTAATCGCATATTGAAGTCCGGATCAATCCCGACAATGTGAAATCACTACAGGGTACAACCCTTACCCAAAAGAAGAAACCCAAAGGAACCTAAGGACTTGAGACCGATCTCAGTGGGTTGTTCTCTATTAAAAGTGTTTGAGAAAGCTATCTTATCAGCACTGATCGACCAATGCTTCTCTCATAGACCGAAACATCTGCATACCGTGATCCCCAAAAGATCTACATATACAAACCTACTGGATACCCTATTTAAATTAAAATTCAAACTGCTCTCAACAGTAAATCTCAGCTAGATGTCATCTTCCTGGATATTTCATCTGCTTATGACAAGCTCTCAATTCCCGCTCTCATCAACATTCTGGAAAAGTACTTTGGCATTACTGGAAGCCTGCTAAAAACCATCAACCGCATCCTTACACCAAGACAACTCATCATCAGCTACAAATCCTTCCAACAGGAGTGCAGTATAACGAGAGGAGTATCACAGGGAGGTGTCCTATCCTGTGTACTGTTCGCCGCTGCCCTTGAACCCTTCCTCGCAAGGTATAGTGATTTCTCATCGTATGCAGACGACCTCAAATTATACATAACATCTAAAGAAGCTGAACAAACTCACCTGACTAATCAGCGAGTCTCCGTCCTAATCGACAGCCTTGTAGCATGTCTACTGGAAATAGGTCTGGAAATAAATGCATCAAAGTCAGCTCAACTTACCTTTACAAAAAAGAGAATAAAAATGACATCACAGCCTATCACAATGGAGTGCAGATAAGGAAAGTGAAGTCTCACACCGACCTCGGCTTGACTTGGGACGAGGGCCTCACTTTTCAGAACCATTTCTCGACCATGAAAACGAAGACTTTCTCGGCGATGTGGGCAATTCGACAAGAGCTGACGGGGTTACTGAACGTAGATGTAGTCGGAGGATACGTCCAGCGGTGCCTACAACCTATCGCACTGTATGCATCAGCAATCTGGTCTTCTGCCCCGACGTCGTACATAAATAGATTCCTCGCAGTCGAGTACTGGGTAATGCGATGGATGAACAGAGTCACGGGCAATGCTTTCACCATCTCCAGGGCTGTGTTATATACCAACTTAAATATCACTCCCTGGAGAGTTCACATTGCATCCAGGAATATTCTTCTTCTTTCTCAGATGCTTACCGGTGTGATTGACGCCCCCAGTCTTCGAGGACTTATCTCTACTCCACGTGCTGGACGCAGTAATGACAGTCCCTACCTACCCTTGCATTCTACACTATCCAACCTGTGCTGTCTGAGGAACTTCTTCTCAAACAACGCAGTGAACCTTTTCAATTCATTGACAATAGACCCTGTGAAATACTCCGAAAGCAAGCAGTACAGAGTGAAGAGCCTCTCAGAAGCGCACTGCTTACTTCAACTATAATCTTGACAATGAGTGAATTTGTAAACAATATTGTAAATATACACACTTGTGTAAATTATTGCAAATAATTGTATTCGTGCATTTCTGTACACTCTTCTTATATTGTAAATACTGTAAATAATTGTAATTTTTGATTTTTGTACACCCTTCTTATATTGTATATAATTGCAATTCTTGCATTTTGTACACCCTTCCAGCCGGTCGGTTGTGTATAAGGGGTGAAAGCAAACACTTGCTATTTTTTAATAAACGGGTTTTAATAATAATAATAATAATATGAACCCGCAATCTGACCCGAACGACACCCAAATAAGAGTCACCAAGATCTTAACCAGCATTAGCAAAGCTGCAATAAAACTAAAAAATCCAACACCGGGTGCGTTTCCTTGGTGGACCCCAGATATCCAAAACCTAAGGCGCGAGGTGATTAAAAAAAGAAAACAGTTTCAGAGAGCGAGGAGCTCATGGCCGGCCGCAGAAATTACAGTTTTTATGGAAAGCTATAAAGACGCAAGAAACAGGTACACAAACCTAATAACCAAAAGCAAGCGTAAGGCCTGGGAGACGTTTGTAGGCACAACCGGAAACGTTCAACCCTGGGGAGTGGTGTACAAGATAGTGACAAACAAGCTCCCCAGAGGGGAAGTCATCATGACAACAAGGACACCCCGACTACCATATGGCACCAATCAATAAACAATATACTGGACACTATCTTCCCGGAACCAGCCATCCCGATCTTACCAGAACAACTGCAAATCGGTGCTGAGAACAATGAATATACTACAAACCGACATGAACCACCATTTACACTGGAGGAACTCCGACATACTTCAATACGAAAAATAAATGTCCTGGCCCAGACTTACTGGAGCCGGAAATTATTAAAAACGTAACGGAAATTGCACCGGAACTACTACTCAATCTGTATAACCGCTGCCTTGAATCTGGCACCTTCCCAACACAATGGAAGCAAGCGAATGTAAAACTTGTCTTGAAAAATCCGGCGAAGCCACCTGACTCGCCGAAATCGTATCGACCGATCGCACTGCTACCAGTTATAAGTAAACTGTTTGAGAGACTACTATATACGTGAATTAGCCAACACTACCAAACAGCTGGACTTGACATGGCAACCCAATTTGGCTTTAAACCACAATCATCTACTGTGGAAGCCCTAAGAAGTCTACTATACTCCGCAACCCAATGCAGCAGCAAATACTTTCTTGTCATATCAATTGATTTTGCTGGGGCATTCGACACCATTTGGTGGCCGAGCGTCTTGGCGAGACTACGGCGGGCCCACGTGCCAGAAAACCTCTACGAGACTATCAAACCATATCTTTCACAGAGGATAATAAGCGTCATCGCACCTTATGGGAAAGTAGATCAACCTGTTCACATGGGCTGCCTCCAGGGCTCTGTTCTTGGCCCGCTCCTGTGGAACATGATCCTTGATGAGTTCCTGGCCATGAACCTGGGCGAAATCCACTCACAGGCCTTCGCGGATGACTTAATCTTGACGGTGGCTGCAGACAGCAGAGCTCAACTGGAGGATAAGGCAAACCAGGCCCTGAGGACACTTCAGGAGTGGACACAGACTCATCTACTGAAGATATCACCCACCAAAACTTCCTCGATTTTGCTCAAAGGAACGCTAGACCTAGGCAGGCCACCACAAATCAAAGTGGAAAATAAGACTATCAAACTAGTGGACAAACTAAAACACCTTCGGCCTTATACTTGACTCTAAACTCTCATTCCAGTACCATCTGACATACATCAGAGCAAAGATTAAGAAATACTCTGCACTTGTGGCCAGAATCACAAGACGAGATTGGGGGCTCAACAAACGTACCCTGTCACTGTATTATAAGACAACCTTCCTACCAGCAATAACCTACGCCTCTCCAGCCTGGTTTCAAAAAGCCGTAACCACCGTAAATCGACTGACACTGGAAGCCACTCAACGGAAGTACTGCTAACTATCACCCGTGCCTGCTGTATCACCAGCACTCCCGCCCTACAGGCATTAATGGGCCCCCCCCCATGGACTTAGAGGCTATTCGTTGCGGCATCACTCACAGCATTGCAAAAGGACAACCCTGCACCTTCCTTGGCTTTACAGTAAACACAGCTGCGAATCAGAAAGAAGAAAAAAATCAGATGACAAAGGCACTTACAGCGGGTATTGTAGAATCGATGGACTGCCACAACCAAAGGCGAAATTACAAAGAAATTTCTGTACCCCAAGCCCCCACCCTGGTTTCAACCCAGTCTCTTCACAACCTATTTGCTGACAGGCCACGGAGCGTTCAACGCGAACTTAGCATCTTTCAGAATCCTAGAGGACCCACGTTGCTCCTGTGGAGAGCCAGAAACCTGGACATACATAATGTATGAATATACCAACTATGAAGATCTACGCTGCAGACTTATGACAGCAACCACATACTTCCCAAGACATCTCGAGTCGCGCCTACTAGATTCATGCAAAGAGTACAAGGCACTAGCCAAATTCGCGCAGGAGTTTTTACCCAGCGCAAAACACGAATTGCTGTTCACAGGGAACCACAATAATAAGGAGAAACTCGTGCAAGAGCTGCTTACCCCTCCAGCGCAAAACACAACTGCTGAATATAAGAAAATTCAATAAGGAGGGACCTTGCAGACTCTCAGCACAACGATCTACCTGATAGAAACGCAGAAATATGAATGACGCGTGTGAGGATACCCACTAGTGCATCACCTGCACAAAAATGGATATACTAACTACTATACAGGTCGGGACTGTCCCAGGAATGACAAACTTTCATGGCTTGGAGCAGCTTTGCTGCCGACGCCATAAGGCGATCCTACACCTGTGCTCACTTGCACAGGGCTTTTATTCCACTTCCTGGACGGGGGGAGAGAGGGGCGGCTCTGCTGTTTACTCTCCCCCTCGCCCACCCCTCTTTTCCTCCTGGTGGGCATGGGCATGCCCCACTAGCCTTATCTGGGGTCGTCTTCCCTATTGACCCCATATTTCTGACTTCCCCCCCAGCCTTCAGTCTCCTCCCCACTCTGACTAAATATCATAGCGTATGCCCCACACTACCAAAATTTTAACTGATCAAATCAAGTCACGCATGCCCCTTTGGGCCTCTAATAATCTCTTTAGCGTCTTACTCTGAAAATCGCCGTGTGTTGCATTACAATTTATTTTATTTTATTATTTTTTTTTTACATAGGCCCTAGCCACTGAAACCTAAGGAAACTAGGTGGCAGGGCCTACCAGAGTAAAGCTTCATACTACTGTGTACCTGGTCTGCCTCCACGAGGGCAAGTGTGGGCAACGTTGGGCCTCAATAGGGGTCCAGCGGCTAAATGTCCAGATGAACAACGATACATAACATTACACATATACAAAATCCATACACTTTTAAATCTCTGGCCTTCCCAGTGAACCGGTACACCTACAATGAAAGCAACGCGGAGATGGGGGGAAACCCCTGGTGCCGTTAGACATCAATACACTTTACACTTACCGAAGAAGAAAAAATTGTGGCGTATTTTTAAACCACACCACACTCATTATTCATCTCCAGAAATTCAGAATGAATTTATTAATTTGTTAGCAACAGAAGTACGAAGTGAAATAATTTTAAAAATAACTAAATGCAACAAGGCATAATACTTGAAGAGTAAGAGTTTTATATCTATATAATATCGGTGTGGA
The DNA here is from genome assembly GCF_048544385.1 of Mastigoproctus giganteus. Taxonomy (NCBI): domain Eukaryota; kingdom Metazoa; phylum Arthropoda; class Arachnida; order Uropygi; family Thelyphonidae; genus Mastigoproctus; species Mastigoproctus giganteus. The sequence goes on from NC_143575.1 coordinate 65,789,051, forward strand.
TACACCACAGATAACTCTTAAGAAAAAACTACGATAGTAGTGTGAGTGGCATCATTTCCTCTGTATCTCATATTGTGCTCGATGATAGGCCAACAGCTTTGAAACGGTGCCGTTTAACTTCCCCAAAACAACAGATGACCGCTTGTCAGGATAAAGGAAAACCACTCTTCTAAATCTTTAACAGAGGGCTTACAATAGAAGGTTGACCAGAGCCCTGGTCTGCCCACTGGCTATGGATACACAGAAAGTAGTTACCGAGCTCGACTTCTCGGTATGTGGGACAGGTAGTCGGATAGGTTTTACGGGTCTCACTCAGTGGCAGATGGTAATCTCTATGTTTTAATTCGGGCGTAACAACAGCATTATTGCTTGCTTGAAGGCCATGGGTGCGAACGACGTGTACCCAGTTAAGTCTCGTAATGCAGTCGTTATATGAAAATTTTCGTTTCCATAAAACGAAGAAACAAACAAAAAAAAAAAAATTCTAAAAAAAATTCAGCGAAGAATAAAATTCTACTTCGCGAATTCTAAAAAAATTTGGTAAAAAGAAAATATTTATCTCTAAATAGAAAAATTCGCTATAAAGAAGTTTATTAAACAGAGGTCCGACTGTACTTATAATTTATTATCATTTTACCAATTATCGAAAAAAGGCGCGTAGCCATGAATTTGCCAAGGGCGCCGAAAACCTAGCTACGCCTCTGGCTACACCTAACGCATTCTAGCCTTACATTGGAATATGGCATGTCTACTTCACGAGAAACAGCTGGCATACTTGCGTTCCCACATGGAGATTGACTTGATAAATCCAGGACAGCCATAGCTTCTTCAACACGAGAGGAGTCCACTCGTTTTCGACCTCTACCTGGTTGAACACCCAAGATGTCCTGTCGCTTCAAATTTTGCAATCATTTTGCGGACAGCACAAATAGACATAGGTTCACGCCTTATGCGCTTCTGACGCCGGAATTCTCTGATAGCCGCAGCTGCATTGTTTCTGTTCTGATAGTAATAGCGCCTTTTCCCTGCAACGTTGTTGGTATTGCTGCTGTAGTGCAGGCAAACATCTACTGTATGATTTCGAAGAGACTGCTTTGCTTTTATACAGTACAGTAGAGATGAGTAGTGGCACTGTTACGATTATGCAAAAAATGTAAGTTATTTGCATAATCGTAAGTTATTGCCACAGCGCCACTCATAATCGTAACAAATTTTGTAACTAATTTTTTTTCCCAATAAATGGGGATCGCATTCTTTATTGTACCTGTTGTCCAAATTTCTCTTCAGTATGAACCTTAGAACTTGCTCCAGAGCCCTCTACATAGGGACACTTTAATTTTAACAACCATGTATATGGCTAATTAAAGGCATATGACTTCTATAAGGAAATTCTATATGAAACAGATTAAGTGTTATGATTAAAAATCACTTGATTGAATAAATTGATGTATACTTACCATTACACAAATGTTAATTGTATACATAAGTTATGTGTGATGCTATATGATATGTGTGCATGATATAAGAATCAACCAAATGAGACTGAAAATTGTTGATCGAGGAGAGAACGCCTAATTAATGAATGCATAGCTACTACCATATTGCCGTTGATAGTTGACTAACTATGTATAAGTATAGTGCGAAAGCATCAATAATATATAGAGAAATATGAATGAACAGAATATTAGCAAAGCGGCATCGTTTTAAGCTATATCTCATATTGTGAATACCTTCACAACGAGTTGCCATGATATTGCACTACTTCGAAAAGTAACGCTTCACCTGAGGAGAAGACTAATGTTACTTATTCTCAGATGGATACCACCACCCAGACGGCACCGTTTTGAAATATGGTATGAGATAAAGTTCTCGGTTATCCTCGTACTATCCCTATTAGACTTAGAAAAGAGATAAAGATGTAGGAAGGTGATGGTAGGAAAGGTAGAGGAAGGAAATGCCGTAGAAGGAAGAAAGGGACAGTTGCTCCTTCAACTCACACTCAAAGCTCATATATTCCTTGAATAGGCAACGCTTCCCCAGTAGAGAAGACTGTTGTTACCTATTCGAGGAAATTCAGCTCCTTCAACTCACACTCAAAACTCATATATTCCTCGAATAGGCAACGCTTCCACAGTAGAGAAGATTGTTGTTACCTATTCGAGGAAACTCAGTGGCCATCAGGCCCCCCCCCCTCAGACGGCACCGTTTGAAAAAAACAGGTACGGGATAATGATTCTTAGTTATCCACACACTGCCCCTATTAGACCAAGAGAGCAATAAAGAGGTAGGAAAGTGATAGTAGGAGAGGTAGAGAAAGAAGATGCCGATGAAGAAGGAAAGGGGCAGTTATTTCTTCAGCTCATTCATGTGATCTCATATTCCCTCGAATGGGCAGCACTTCCCCAATGAGGGGGGGGGGTCTTGTTACCCATTCGAGGAGCCTCAGTGGCCATAAGGCCCCTCGGGCGGCGCCGTTTCAGGGCTATTTGGCCCCTCCTCAGTGGGTGGGTAGGTATCCATTGCTTCTTTAAAAAAAACAAAAAAAAAACTCCACCATCTGGTCTCATTTGCGCTAATTAAAATGATCTTATATCCCAATAGGGTTAATCTCACTCAGAAACATCCCATGGAGGGCCCCATCCATGTGACTACCTGCTCCGCAAGCAGCCGCCTGGAGTTGGCTTGCCCTACATGAATTCTCAAGTCCTCCACCTCTTTCATTCTTCCATCCTTACGCGGCTTTATTCTAAACGTAAGCCACCGCATTGTCGAGAGAGGGACCATTTGCCTGCAGCCAGCTTGGTCTATATCCCTTCTAGCCTAAGCTAAGAAGATTACTACCCTCCCTAATCCCTAGTTTTCCCACCTAAGCTGCACGTACACCTCATTGTCCACTAGCTGGCATAGTAGTGTAGGGTAACACCATTGTTTTAGGAATTTCTGGTTCCCCAATTGAAGTAGTTCCAACACCAAAAATATCCTAATTGCAGCATGCATGGATTGGATGGCTTATTTGTATATCTCCATACATGTTCATTCTATTTTTCTCTTCCTAATCTTCCATGCTTGGTATTTTCCTTCATTTATTACGAACATCAAGATGTGTGTGTGTGGCTCTGAAGACAGGCTCCGGAAATTGCAAAAATAGCACCTGATCTCTTGTTAATCGCTGTACTTTCATGATTTTGTGGATTTTGTTCCAGATACGTTGTACAGCTGGACAGGAGAAAAATGCATGGTCTACTGTTTCCCGCGCTTTGCAATATTGACACTCAGTGTTTCAGTGTCCTCGGAACTTAACCTTGTTTACTTCCACCGGCAGGTGCCCGTAAATCACCCTCCAGGCTAAGGTCACTTCTTGACCCATACCCTATATGCTTGTGAAGGTTTTTAAACATTTGGGTTTCGTCTAAGCTGTACCATGCTCGGGGATTTTGTACTGGTTGCATGTATAAGTCAAACAGTTTCCAGTAGATTTTTGAGACTTTTAGTTTTGTTCCCATGTCTAGACCTACTGCCGATAGTTGCTGGAGATATTTGATAATCAGTTTGTAGAAAGGTGGTATTATTTCTGCCGCAGGTCCTGTATATTCTACTCCTAGCAGCTTTGTGAACCTTCCCATGTGGTATTTTATTAGGGTGGAAGCTAAATGCGTGTCCCATAGGGCCGTTCGGACATGTTTCATTATATACGCCCACCGTAGCCACTTTAATTGTGGTATTTCATAACGCCTTTCTACAATGCAACCTTTGCTGCGTCACCTCTTGTTGCCTGTTGTTCCAGAAGAACTTAAATAGTCTCCTGTGCAACCTTTTTTGTGTGATATATTTAAAGGTGGTGACCGTCACAATATTCATCACCATTGGGATGAGAATCATCCATATGATTATTACTCTTCTAGAGAACAACAGTAGGCCTAAGTTCCATTGGCCGATTTTTTCCTCCCAGGAGCTTAATAATTGTCGGGTTGTTATTTTTGGTTGTCTTGCGAAGGGCACTCCCAGAATGGTGATGGGCTCCGCAGAGAAGGAGAGGCCCACTGGTAACTGTAGTGGAGCATTCTTTCCCCATTGTTGACATTTTGTTTTATGTTTATTAAGACATAGGCCACTTGACAGGCTAAAGTAACTGAACAAGTCCAGCGCATTCTGCAAGGAACTGCAATCAGACATGGTTAGAATGACATCATCCGCATGGGCTATGTATTTGCAATCGGGATTCGATCCAGGGAGATGAATTCCTTTGATATTACTGGAGTTGTCTAATTGCCTGAGTATGGGCTCAGGCGCCATTGAAAAGAGAGCAGGGCTTAGTGGGCAGCCCTGTCTCGCCCTCCTCTCCAGTTTTATTTTATCCGAGCTGCATCCATTAATTGCTAGAGTGGTGCTAGCTCCTTTATATAAACTGATGATGGCTGCTCTTAACTGTGAGCCCACCTGTACAGTATACAATAAATTTTGAAAATAACTCTTAGACAGTTTATCAAAGGCTTTCTCTAGGTCAAGCACCGCTAGGACTATTCTGTAACCTTTCCGTTGACAATATGGTTGCAGGTCCCTCAAGAAAACCAGGTTTGCTCCCACCCCCCATATGTCTGGTTTGCTCCTATAAATGTATTTTGAGGCGATTATTCAATACTTTAGCGTATAGTTTATAATCTACATTTAGTAGTGAAATCGGCCTCCAGTCTCCCACTTCTTGACCCATTCTCCCCTGCTTTCTTAAGAATACTGTCTGAGCATCCAGATAGCTTTCCGGAACTTGACCCGACATGAAGAAATCAGAGAGAATTGTGGCCAAAATTGGCCCAACCTTTTCCCAGGCTTTCTTGTAGAGCTCTGTTGTTATTCCATCTGGGCCTGGCGGTTTGTCTGCTTTCATTTCTCCCAAGGCTGTGGAAACTTCCTTCAAAGAGATTGGCTGGTTGTGTTCCTGCTGCTGGGCCGCAGAGAACCATGATATCTCCCAACTTGTTGGCAGCGCTGGCCCTTGAAATGCTGCATACAACTGTTTGTTCCATTGAAGTATTCCATGATGTCTTTGGTGGTATCGTACTGACGTGATCCCACTTGGATCTGTTGTATGGGGCTGTTGCTCATTTGCGTCCTGTTGTACTGATCGAAAATCAACCCTGCCCTCTTGTCAGCAAGCCTATATCGCAGTCGCATTTAGACTGCTTTATTCTCTGCCTGTGTTTCCAGATGTAGCTGTATTTCTTTTTGCACCTGCTGTACCCCTATTTCATCATGACAATAGTTTAACAATCGCCTCACTTCATACAAATGCCTTAGCACTTTTTTCCTCTCCACCCCTCTTTCCGTAGCTGATTTTTGGAATGCTGTTCTTACTGCCTGCTTAAAATTTTCCCACTTCTCCCATGTCCAGTGCTCAGACTGCACCAGCTCATGCGTTAAACCTTCGACGTTATGCCACCCGTTCTGCAAGAGAGCCGAGTTTAAACGCCCAAGTGCCTCTGCCATAATCTATTGTTGCCCCTAACGAGAGGTTCATTATTAACAATTTGTGATCCGTGAGGGGGCATGTCCCAGAAATATTTACATGCCTAACTCTGGTTGCTTTGAATGCCATATTCCTTGGTGAATATATACGGTCTATGTTAAATGCTTTACCCTGCCTTCCCCTAACGGCCCTTCCACTTCGGAGTCCTAGGAACTCAATTCGCCCAGATCATCTGCAACGATGTTGTCTTCCTCTGTGGTTTTCTTCTTCCTCTTTTCCCCTCCTCCTACCTCTTCTCGTTCTCCGTTTTCTCCCCTCTTCTGCCCTCTTGCTGTTTCTGCTGTTTCCATTAAGGTGGGGGGTGACTTGTTTTATGTCTGTGGCCCCCTCCTCTTTTTCTGTTATTAAATTCGCTGATTCTGTTAATGGAATTTTTTTCCCTCCCTGCGGCTTCAGAATAATCATGTTTTCCTCTCTCGAGCTCTTTTCCCTTTCTTTTTCTTCCCCTCCTCTAGTGGTATCTGCTTATGACCTCACTGAGCAGCTGCCTGCTTTGTGGCTTGTTTCCCCACATTTGCTGCATGGTTTTGGGCAGTCGCTACTGATATGCCCAACTTCCCTACAGTTAAAAACACCGCCCTTTTGTGCAATTCGCCCCTAGATGGTCCGAACTGCCGCACTTCAAACATTTTTTCTCCACCCTCTGTAGTTCAAAACTAGTCGGTTACCCATAACATATATGATATTGGGGACCGGCTTCCTCATTTCCATTTGTATCGCGACTTCGCCTGTGTATAGCTCTGGGAAACCCTCCCAGGCGTGCATTTCTATTCGTGTAACATTCCCGTATGCGTCTAATGCATTTTTTAAATATGTGTTTGGTATTTCAATCGGATACCGTTCTATGGTTATATACTTCCTGATACTGCCCACCAAATGGAGGTGTATCATTTGGTTCTCGAAAGGAAACCCTCTGAGCAGTGTGTCTCTGATCACACAGTCTTTACATACTACTTGATACTTCCTCAAGGGCAACAAAGTGAATCCCTGTAGTCTCGATAGGCTCACCATTTTGCTAATCCCTCTATTACCTGCCTCGGTTCATATTCTGTACCAAGAGTAAACTCCAGAGTTTTTTCACGTATATAAAAATTCATCTTTCTTGGAAAAAAAAAAAAAAAAAAAAACCTATAAGAGTGCCCGCAGGCACTTATTCCCACCCTGTAAGCTTTACCAGGGTCAGCAAAAAAATAAACTTAATATCAAAACTTACGGTCTCCAGAAAATCTTCCCTCTTTCGAAATAATACCCGACGAAGTAGTACCGTAGCAAAGTCCGTTGGCCCTTCTTCGGTGGGTGGGTAGGTACCCGAGTGATGCAATGATGGCAAAACAGTTATGAAGTATAACTACACAATATGAGAGATGCCTGATGGTGTATGATGTATTTAGACTATGAAGCATTTAGGGTGTAAGCCTCAAGCTATGGAAAGTCTAGATTATGTATGTACAGTATATGTATAGTGCGAAAGCATCAACAATTTCCATAGCTTGAGGCTTACGCCCTAAACGCTTTATAGTCTAAATACATCATACACCATCAGGCATATCTCATATTGTGGAGTTATACTTAATAACTGTTTTGCCATCATCGCATCACTCGAGTACCTACCTACCCACCCACCGAAGAAGGGCCAAATAGCCCTGAAACGGCACCAGAGGGAGCTTGATGATGTCCGGAGTTTCCAAGAATAGGTAACGCAAAAAAAAATGTATGTTTGGTTGTAATGATGGCCATTTGCATGATTTTTCATATTTCCATTAATTATGCATTTTACCCTTTGGTAAGATATTTAGGACAATTAGGTACATCAGGTGGAGTCTTTTTATTGGATTTCATTAGAGAGATATACACTGAGTGATCACTGAATTATGCCCACCTACCTAATACTTCGTAGGTCCTCCTTTTGCCCTCAAGTACAGCAGCTATCCGACGTGGCATTGATTCAACAAGATCCGGTCAGCAATGCAGGTATGGAGGTCATTGGTGTATCCAGACGCCTGATATGCCTTTCCAAAGTGTTCCACAAGTGCTCTATGGGATTGATATCGGTGGATTTCGGAGGCCAATCGATATGCTGGAAGTCAGAACTGTGTTCCTGAAGCCATTCCTGCACAACATATGCCCGATGGCTCGGCGCATTGTCATCATTGAAGACACCGCCATTCGAGAAAAAGTGTAACATAGCGGGGTGTACACAGTCAGCAAGCAGCTGACGATAGCGGAGACCACTGACACGTTGTTCCACATGCACCAAGGGTCGAAGTTCCTGCCAGTGAAACATGCCCCACACCATACAACCGCCTCCACTGGCCTGCACTTTTGACACCATGCATGATGGATCAAGAGCCTCATGTTATTGACGTCAAATCTGTACACGACAATCCACGGTGTGGAGTAAATAACCAGGCTCATCCGACCAGCACACCTTCTTCCAGTCTTCTAATGTCCAACTTGCATGCTCTTTGCACTAGGCGAGTCTTTTAGGCCGATGAACCTTGGTTAGGAGAGCATGCCGTAGGAGTCGTCTGTTGGTATAGCCCATAAGTGGGAGCGTGCGACGCATGGTCATGACAGATATTGTTCCGGGTTGGTCTATGTAGTATTGGGTAGTCAACTCTTCAACAGTGCTGCACCTGTACGAGTCGTCAGACCCGGCGCTCACCTCTAACATCAACCTTTCGCTGACCTTTGCAGTTTTGCCGTCCGGTCGTTATTTGACGATTTTGACGCCAGTCTTGGTACACTTTAACTACGGCGGCTCTCGAACACCCCACCAGTTCAGCCGTTTGGGAAATCGACGATGCACCAGCTCGTTGAGCACTTAAAATCTGTCCTTTATCAAAGTCCGAGAAATCTTTCCTTTTACCGATCACGCTCGACATTTTACTACCTACTGAACCACTGACAACCTTATCTATGCTACATAGCTCGACTAACTCCGTACTCTTGTACCTCACGTGGTCAACGGGTCGCATTCAGTTTTCATAGGGGTGGTCATAATTCAGTGATCACTCCCATCTAACAAATGCATTTCGAATATTTCTGCAACCCACAATGCAGCGCAAAACACGTTACACACTGTATTTGCAAAATTCACAAGCGATGCAGTTTTTTTTTTGTCCGCCACTCTGTGTCATCTATACCTATGCTACTTACTATACCCTAGTACCTAAGCTTTCTGGATGTTAAGTAATTTTTTTTTAATGCAGATTTTATATTATCCTATAAGATGAGAAAACAAAAGTCAGAAACTTTATTTTGGAGCACATACTTTTAAAATATATGCTCCCAAATTTCCGGTTAATGCAGTATACATTTCTATTCTTCTACACGAATGATTCATTTCGATTCACAGCTCGATTTTCACAAGATGGTGTGACAAGATTTGAAAGCTTTATGTCCACAGCTCAGATCAACTTGATGTGACTGGTTATGTAAATCAACAGAAGTCATTTTGCTACCAGAATCCTTTGTGGCGGGTGGTGGGGGGAGTTTCTTAACCTTTTACTGCCCCCACATCCTTTTCAATTTTTTTCTGTCACTTTACCTCCTTTATCATAATTCCAAAATTTTAAATGAAATAATGTGCAAGGTCAGAAATTAAATTTTGAAAAGACTTTAAAGTTACATTACGAACATTAACTTGAAAATGAACAGGTGACAAAAAAGGTGTATTTTAAGAGTCATTCTCACCTGCTTCACCGCTTCTGGGGAGGTGAGACTCACTGTTTAAGAACCTTGCTTTATAGGAATCGTTTTTTGTAGATTCCCTGTTTGTGAAAGCATATAAAGTATATTGACTTTTGATATAAGGCTTATACTGTTCGTTTGCAATATAAGGTTGTATTTAATGTTATAAAAGTTTTGTTATTTTAGTAGAGGTGACCGAGATGGTGAACTATAATTTTTTAAAAAATATTTTACAATAGGTGCTATTATAGTCAGAAATTATTTGATGTTTTTATAAAAATTCTAATTCCGATTCCATATGGTTAGAATCTGTAACAAAAAATAGAATCATTGGTCTTCTCAGAAGTTCTCTGGTGAAGATTTTGGAAGAGGAAAGAAAGAGAAGTGGACGAAGCTAAGCCTAAGTTTAAAAAAGAAAACAGCGAAAATGAATCATAAATTTCTGGAAAGGCAAGTGATAGCTTCAGGATGCCTAACCAAGAGATCACACCCTGCCGACTAATATTTCTTAAGCTAGCTTAAGAAACGAATGGTTAATAGGGAGCCAGCTATATTGCTGCATCGAACTGAATTCAAAGTCCAAATTGAAGCTCTGGGATAATGAAGACAGCCAAACTGAGTTCTGTAGTATTGAACCACTATCTCTTAATTTGAATCACTACCTTTTAATTCCCTTAATATGCGACAATACCTTTTTGACTCTGTTAATTTGTAAATATCTACTCGTCAACGATCACCAAAAAACACCATAGTAGCATTTTCCAGCCATATAAATTTGGAACTTGGAAAGTTACACTATATGTTTAAGGAACTTTCAATAGTTGTCCAACACTACCCTGCCAATTGGTCACTATACATGGAATAAAAAAACGACCGGTATTTACCCCCTTTTTTTTTTTTTTTTTTTTTTTATTAAGAATTTGAAACACATAAAGAAGCACTGAAGCATCTGGATGCGAATCTATTGTTGATATTGGTTTTTAGTGGTATCAGCGACTTAAACCATACTGCTCCGAACGGGCAGCAATGCCCTGAAAATACACGTTGATTTTCGCTGATTTCGAAACGGCATTAATGCTGCTGTATCTGATCTCGTGTTCGAAGGGTAGTCGGTTTCATGTTGGTAAAATTGGTGTAAAATCCTAACAGATTACCTCTGAAAAGACTATAAAGAATCGATTTGGAAACATTGCTCAGGACTGTGACTTTCTACGAACAATGTCGAATGAATTTGCACACGCAGCAATGTGTGAATCTTTTCACTCTAAATTAAACTCCCAAGTTCTACACTTAATATTTTTCAGTTCTTGGTTGTGCTGAAGAATGTATAGTGCTAGTACGTAGTTTATGCAAAATACATCTAGAAATTTAAAAAAAAGAAACATTTTATCAGCGAAAAATGAATAAATTAAGATAAAGTACAATATCTTGTTTAGAGTACGTTAAATCTCCGTCGTACAAATTTTAGCACCTCTGTAGGTATATTATTCTAATATTTTATTTTCTGTAATTTTCTTATCAACGAAACGAACGAAATAAGGTGGTGCACCCCTATTTGGCCCGTTGTTCACTACACAGAAAAATAAAAAAATCGGTCTACATCATGCGCATTCTTAACTCAGCTCCAATTCTGATGTATTCTCTGAAACAAGGGACTCAAATTTAGACGCGATTAACGATGTAGGAACTCAATTTGGTAACTCTGAACTCTATGGCTACTGAACGAACTGCCAATATGGGATAAATTAGGAACCATAACTTTATCACATATAGTGACCAAACAATCGAGATTCATATCGTGCTGGATTGTCGCTCGAGCTAACGAGGTTCCCACAGTGCTTGTCAGAGAGTCGGAACACAGCAACAAATTTTCTACTGGAACGACCAACAAGACAGATACAGTCAACGTTGGTATATTAAACAGAAAGAAGTTTAATTAGTAAATGAGCAAAGTTTATGATTTCAAAATTAAACATATCATTGAAACCAAAAGGATGAACCAGGGAGTTATACAGCTGAACAATAATCATAAATTAATTTACTCTGGAAGAAAGCTTAATTAACTGGGAAGCACTATCCAGTAGAGAATGTGAGTAAAATTTCAGATGGAAAGTTGGGCAATGAAGTTTGTCTGCGCATATGGCCCATAGTACAGTGGCATCGGGGTTTCCCTCAACTCCACAATAGTTTCTGTGACGTGTACAGTATTCTATAACGACCAGATTGTTTATGTTATATGTTTGTGTGTGGTGCAGAGTTATGTTAGCCAAGGAGCCTGTGGAACACCACTGACCACTAGCTGCCGTCCTCTCAGAACAGGGGGGCTGGGCCAGGTAAGTAGGCCGGTTCTTTGGACGGCTCTCCCCAGAGTCGACTGCGCATACGGCCTATTCTATTTAAAGTGATCAATTTATTAACCACTATATAGATTGAAGTCTATCCGTGGATATTTCATAAACTTTATTAGGCAACAAAAGTTATTACAAATAAAATAGGTAATTAAAATAAAATAAACTTGAACTAATGTCAAATAAAATAGCGGAGTGCCAGTTTACCCAAACTAAAGGAAATACGATATACGGTAAGAGAAGTCCTCATCCATCCCAGTGAGTAAGGTTACCATTCCTGCCACTAGGAGGCTGGCCTCTACTATCTAGCTGTTCTTAAAATCATCCTCTGCTTAAACCGTAGAAATATAATCATTAAAATAAGAAAATTGTCTTCTTATCAGCAAAAAGAATCCGCAAACTATCCCGATTTAATACTCTTTCTAAATAAGATCTCAAGTCAACATAATCGTTGCATCGAACATAATATAAGTGGATGTCTCAACTTCACCACATGTACATAGGTCACTTAAGGACAAACCTAGCTAACATAATCTTTGAGCAAGTCCATGATGAACGCAGCATTCAATACAAACTGAATGCCACGGTTTTCTCTATTTTCCCTATTTGTTTTGGTATTACTGTTTTGTTTATGTAAAGGTCTCTCAAAAATAAATGCTGGATGAACTTGATTATTCATCCAATGTTTTTATGAAAGTTCCGTCTAAAGCGTTACAATGGTCGTTTATTGCGTATCACACTGTTTTCGCGTTTGAGATGATTGCCATAAACAGTTTCTGCATAAATTTGGGTATAGCAAATTCTGGTGATAAAGAGAAGAATTTGACCGATCAAATTAGAAAACATTCTTTTGAATGTGCATATATAAATGAATACCTTCTGATTGATCGGTCTCAGGAATAAAATTTTAAAAGTAAATTTTTGGCCTTTTCACTAATAAAAGTGTACAGTGGGTGGATAATTAATCATTAAACGATGTCATTTACCACTCTACACATGAATTTACTGAAAAGTCATAAAATACGAGCTACTTGCTGAATTACGTTGAAAACAAATGAGTAACCATAAATAACCCTAACCTGTCAAAACTGGCCTCACATATTTTTATGTAGGAAACAAAACTGAAAAATTGGTAGTAAAGTTGAAAGCCACCGGTCAAATCGATATGAAACTTTCTTTTTTTTCTTCTTCTTCTTCTTTTTTTTTGTAAATGTAATTTCTCTCCGGTTATTAAGACAAGTTTCTCGTTAGGGGCAAATGTTGCTACCTCCAGCATCCTCAGGAAAATGACGGGGGCCTCTGCTGTATATACCGTCATATAAGTCGACTTATGCTTGCTTGAAAATTCGTGCTTAATCATAATATTTGTCGTATAAGTCGATCCCCTTCCTTACATTCATCTTTCGCATCTCGCCTAGTGGTGTACTACAGTAAAATCTGCATTAAGAACCACTGTCTACTTTTTGATTCAACTATTTCTGCTCTTTCTTTTAAAAGTATACATTGTGGCATTTTATTACCCTGCCTAGTAAGCTGCAAAGAAAACGGAAAGTGTACACAGTACTGTCTTATGTAGAAGCTCACGAAACCAAACTGTACAGGCATGGGTGATGATGTAATATCGCACTTATTGATGCTACACGTGTATATTGGATACTTTAATTATGTAATACCTTGTCGTGCTGTACTGAAAATTCGTTTCTTTATAAACACCTCCTCAACATGGAACAGGTTTGCTATAAGAAACTCACTATCTGGATAGTTTCTTTTCGAGTACTCGAAAACAACTCCCGACGAATTTCATGAACTGCTTTTTATGTAATGAAGAGGAACAAATTACTGGATATTAAAATGTAATAAACAATGTATATTTATGTAAAAATATGTAATAAAGTAAAAAATATCGCTATTAATTTATGTATTTCTGACCAAGCACACCTTTAATTCAAGTTTATGATACTCGGCATACAAACCAACCTTAAAATTTCAGGCGATTTTTTTTTCGTGCTTCAAAGGTCTACTAATACACCGGAACTAGTTCCGTTCATATAGCAGACTGATGGAATCCTCTATGTTCCCCTTTTGTTACTGAAGGAGTATTACTACTTTCCAGTTTCGTCGATTCGTTGAACAAAATAAGCTTTAAACAAATTGCACAAACGTTCTGTTATTTACGTTGTTACTTGTTACAAGTAACGTTCTGTTACTTGGGTGTTTCATAATGGTTTTCCCATTCGCCCACACCGCAAAAAGACGGGAATTTCTTCGAACAACGTTTCTAAGTACGAAAGTTAATTTTTTTATTTTTGCTTAGCATTGGGTAAAAGTGGTCAGAGCGGTTCCGGTCTGATGTAGGAATGTCCAGTTTATTGAGAAAGTATTTTAAAAGCGGCCATTTCCTGCGTGGCTGAACATTTACAGTGACACCTAACTGTTCTGCCAGTAAAGTGAATCCGATAGAATCAAGAAAGGCCAAAGAAATCGGTAAGTGTAATATCAATAATGAATTTAGGATTTTAGGAATTACGTTACAAAGATATAATGATGAGTCAATACTGTTTATCTGTATATTTATTTATTCAGAGAGAGAGAGAGAAAAACAATATATTTTTCATCGAAGCTTTGCTATGACTCTACTACTAGATTATAACGGCGTTCTGAAAGCGAACAATAAAAAATAACTATGTGAAGACTTGTGCTGCACTTCAGGCTCGTGCAAACAGCTTTTATGTATTTAAATTAGATTAACCCCCAACATCAACCCAAAAAAGACCTGATCAATATAAAAATTAAAAAAAAAATTTTTTTTTTACCTAGGTTAAAGTGGTTCTGATTCCCCCCCACACAGAAAAATTCTGATACCCACCTCAGAATATTTCTTTACTCATGCCACCTGTGCTGAAACAGTTTTATTTACTAATGATGCCTGTAGCATTAACCATATAGTGCAAGGAAGCCACAAGCTTTTGATGATCCGACCAAAAAAGAAAAAGTAGATAAGAAAATATGGCTTTCCTCCTCACGTAGGTAACCATCCAGTTGACCTTTGAATTACTCGTCAGCCTAAAACTACCTGCGGAGGAAACTTGTTCCAGTAATCAACGACTCGCTGGCTAAAAGAAAACTTCCTACAATCTAGTCTAAACTTCTTTCCCTGTAATCTGAATTTATAGTCCCTAGTTCTGGAATTACTTATAACAGTGAAAATTAAGCCTCCATTCATTTTATTAATCCCTCTTAGAGCTTTATAAACCTCAATTAGGTAGCTTTTAAGGTACCTGGTTGCCAAGCTCTGTAGCCCACACAACCGAAGTCTTTCCTCGTACGGTTAACCTTTTGCCGATCTCACCATGCAAGCTGCCCGTCTTTGGACCCTTTAAAAAAGCGCAGATGTTTATTTTTCAGATTAGGTCTCCATACTTGGTCAGTATTCCAAATGCGGTCTTACAACTGCCTTATACAGTGGGATTAAGGCTTCTCTGTCTCTACAAGATATTGTTCGGTAAATCATTGATAGGACACCATGAGCTTTCCTGGCCACCTGTTTACACTGCTCAGAAAACTTCATATCTGCCCATATCGTAATTCCTATATCCTTTATATTTTAATTCAACCCCATTAAGTGTATAACTTATTTTGGGGTTGCTATTCCCCAAGTACAAGAACTTGCACTTTTTCTGCATTATAACATTGCTGCAACATTTCTGACCATTCTTGAAGCCCGTTCAAGAATGGTCAGAAATGTCAGTCACTTTGAAGAAATGCTACTTGGCACTGATCATTAACGACCATCACGTCTTTCTTTATGTTGTCCAAATTTTGACATCACTCTCTTTATCGCTTCGTCGATGTCATTTATGAAAATCAGAAATCACAGCAGTCCAAGAACCAATACTTGGGAGGACTCCATTTTGATTTACAGCAATCTAAAAAAATATCCATTAATTACAACAACCTTCTTCCTTCTGCCCTGCAATCCATCTTAGAATATTATACACTAACCTCTCATGAGGAACTTAGTCAAATTCCTTGCTAAAATCCAAATACGCCATGTCTAAATTGTTCCCTACATCCAGCCCACAAGTAAGTAACTGTGCAAAAGCGGTTAATTGGTTAGTTAAATTTTCCCTTAAAAAAAAACCAGTTGAGTTTCCTTCAGGATACCAATTCTTTCTAAATGTCCCTGGATTGCACTCTTAATCACTGCTTCCAAGATTCCCTACCTCTGAAGTCAGACTAACTGGTCTGTAGTTACTGATTTCATTCTTAGAATCGGCTTTATGTATTGTCAATACGTTGGCACTTCTCCAATCTAGAGGAATCTCTCCCAAGTCCAATAATTCCCCAAGTTCATTAGTTTATTCGGTTTGCTTAATTAGAGTTTTACCACTGTAATAAAATTTACTTATGTAGATTATTAGTATTCAAGACTGAATTTTTTACATATTTTTGAAGCAGAGATATTTAGAGCAGAAGTGGTTGCTGGTGGCTTCAACTAGCAGTGATAAAATAAAATAAAAATCAATATTTCTATGAAAAAAATTCCTTTCCAAATTTCCACAATATTTAAATCTTCAAACGCATCGCTGTTCGACAACTAGAAACAGGAACCAGTCTTTCTGTGGCGCATTTATTTGTCTATCGGACCGGTAGAGAAACTACAAAGCATCACTATGCACACCCGTAGGTGAGAGCCAATTTTAGAGTGCCACGTTGCCTTTAACTTACACTGCTGTTGATTTGCGAATTCGCGTACGTTAAAACGATTTCAACATTTATAGCAGCGGTATTACAAACACAAAATAAACACATATTAGTAATAAAAAAATAAATATATATCAGCAATAAATACATAAAGGCATATAAATAAATACATATTGATTACTTTTTTTTTTTAATTGCGATCAATTACAATCATTTGATACTGTGCATTTCCCAGTAAATTTAAAGAAAAACAACTGTATGTTGAACAGTATAATAAAGACGCCAATAACTTGAAGAACATTATTTAGTAGAGAAAAGTAATATTACTTTTATTTCAATCATATTTTTAAGAAATGCAACACTAATGTATAATGTCTATATAATTTAAACCTCTATACAGATTAAAATTTAATTGTTAAAAGTAAGCGGTGTATTTATCTCTTGCCCAAATCTAACTCACTTGAAATGAAACCCAAATGACACCCCTTCCCACATGAATAAAACTAATGAGTTCTATTCATGGTGGAATTCACGGTATCGGAGAGCTTGAGAACCCCTGATTTCGTCGATTTTAAACAGCGTTTATGAGCACACAAAGAGTTTGAATAAAGTAATATTTAGTTTAAGATATAAACAGAAGCCACCAGTAGATATTCTACTGCTTACCTGGTTGGCGTCAAGAAAGAATCGCCCATTATAATCATCACGGCAGCTCGGGGAGCAGTGTGTAGCAATGAAGATGTCCCTGTATATAAATTTTGGTCTTAGTTCAAAATGCAGTTTTATAAATATTGCTTTAAGAAAATAATGTTACAAAAAATTATTATACATACTCAATTTCCTACAGCACTAACTACAGGTTGTTCAATACCTTTCATTTTTTTACCCCGAATTCCAGCCCTGAGAGTGATATAGTATACTGAGCGTGGGAAATTGTCAATCACCATTTGGTTATGAGACAGTTCAGTATTGCACAAAAAAACGGATTAGCACAATTTTCTTGAGAAAATTTCGAAGTTATCAAAAGATAAATCTGAAAAGGAATTCAAAATTTATCCTAATGAAAGTATGATACAAGTTCTCTTGGTGGTATATTGGGGGGAGGGGGGCCATGCAAGATCAAAAATTCATCAGGGTGGGTTCAGGGACGAAAATGGTTGAAAACTCATAATTTCAGCTATTTTTAGTAATAACTAGACAGGCATGGAAATTAAGGAAACAGTTAAGTGAATCATAACAAAAATATTAACATACCGAATTGTTATCCGTTTTGAGTCAAAGAAAGCAGACAGTTGCAAAGTTCTGAAGTTGAAATTTCAAGACGGTTCGAGTTCACGGATATTAATGCACACTGATAATTCACTGTTCAACAAAAAAATTCTTTGAATTTGTTTCCTTTCTTAAAATAGGTAAACTTTACTCATTTTGGGTCGAGAAAAACGAATAAGAATTCAGAAATTTTTTTTATTAGCTCTGGTTTTTGAGATACAGTACTTTCGCTATTCTCTAAGAATATAGCAATTTCAGTAGCAGTTGGAGTGAAAAGTAATATTAAAACAATCTCATATTTCATTTTTTTGATACAACATATATCACAGTTGTTTTTAATTAAAACGTAAAAAAACACAAGAACACAAGAAAACGGCACAGGAACCGAAAGTACTTTCTCAAAATATGGCCTATCACGACAGCGCCTTATTTTCACTTGTATTCCACTTCTGGGGCATCTCTTGTTACTGCCCAACAGTAGTCAGCAAGCATAGAAGCGTTCCACCTACCCTGATATCTTCTTTCTATTGCTGAAATGTCTTGGCGGAATCGCTCACCGTGCTCGTCACTCCCTTCACCACAGTTGTCAGGGAAGAAGTCCAGATGAGAATCGAGAAAGTGGATTTTCAGTGACAAGTCGCAGCCTAATTGATGATACTTTTCTAGAAGGTTGTTCACAGTCTCAACATAGTTTCCAGCTCTTCGGTTTCCCAGGAAGTCATGCACAACACTTTTAAAGGCTTCCCAAGCTGCGTTCTCATTACTCTGGAGGTTTTTTTTTTTTTTTTTTTTTTTTGTTAGTTGTTGGCGCATCGGCTACTGTGGCCATAATGCACTACTCTGGAGGACTCGCTCCAAGTTTTCATTCTTTAAAAGTTCACAAATTTGCGGACCAAGAAAGATTCCCTCCTTAACCTTAGCCTCACTCAACAGTGCAAATTGTCCTCTCAGGTACTTGAAAGTTCTCCATCCTGGTTCATCCCCTTAAAAAAAGTTCTTCATAAGTCCCAGTTTGACGTGTAAAGGGGGAGAACAGAAAAATTTTGCTTCAATCAATCAGGGGATTGTGCTGGACATTTTTTCCTCCGGGACGCAGATTTTCCCTTATAGGCCAGACTTTTCTCTTGTAGTGTGAGGACCTAGCCCGACTGTCCTACATACACAGGAAATAGCAGTATCCCAACTGCATGCCCAGCAGTATTGCAATCACCTTCAGGTCCCCACAGATCTGCCATTGGTGGTCTTTGTACTTCATTGCTGCCAGAATTAATTTCATATTGTCATATGTCTCCTTTATGTGAACAAATTCAAATTATTATATTAGAGCTACCCGTAATCTCTTACATATACCCATATATGTATTATGACTGTAAATTGCGTCGTGTGTTCTCTGGTCGATTTGCCTGTTTTTCTGGACAAAAAAAAAACATTGCTATCTACGCCGGAGACAGACTAGCTCAGCCACAGAGTGAAAAAAGCCCACTAAAGTTCCTTGCTTCATCGAAGGGATTCGAACCCGGGCCTTTCTACCCGGTGTCGGGAGGACGGTGACGATACCACTGTGCTATACGCGCAGACCCTTCATGTGGACAGCATGGCCTGGGCAACTGAAGGAAGAGGTTTGCCATTGTGGAGCAAAACAGCTTTTAAACTTAGCTTTGATGAGTCTATGAATAGTCTCAAGTCCTGTGGGTTGTGCTCCACATTCAAAGCTGTCATCAAACATTGACATCACAGCAGGCAACAAGGTTGTTTTCACTTTTAAAATATGGAGTCAAAGCATTCTGCCTGCTCCTGTACACGTACACCTTGGTATTTGGTTGCAGAAGATTCCACTGTTGGAGCCTTGATCTCAGAAGCTCTGCTTTATTTTTCGATAGATCTAGGTCTCGAATTAGATCGCAGTTCACCTTGACTGATTCTGTGTGACTCACTCGGCGACTCAGGTTCTGGCACAAAATCAAGATCCTGTGATGTTGAAGGCCCAGGTTGACTATCATTCCTCACACTGTCCCCATATTCATCATACTCCACAGTGTACTCTTCTGGAGGGTGAGGTACAGGCAGACCATCCCCATGTGCCACTGGTCGGATAGCTGACGTGATGTTTGGGTATTCCACAGTCCACGTCCTTTTTTTTTTTTTTTTTTGACATGCCATGCTGAAGAGGAGGCACCATGCAGAAATAAGTCATTTACATGATTTGAAGGCTCCCTCCAAATCATTAGGATGGCAAAAGCATTGAACGTCCTTTGTTATTCAACCATCCACGGAGATTTACAGCACATGTGTTTCAGCAAATATGAAGTGCCCAGGGTTTGTCTTGTCTTCACCTTACACCCAAAATAATGGTAGTAGACTGTCTTCACAAGTGGAGTCAGTTGGCGTTTCTGAGTGAAAAATACCACACACATTTACGTGGCATCCTGGCTTTTTACGTAATTTTTGTTCATAAACCCAAAAAAATCACTCATAACGTCACTTGCAAGGTAAATGAAACACAGAAATAAAAAAAAAATAATAAGAAATAATAATAATAAAAAAATACAACAAATAAACAAACAAGCATGGTGTATCGGTTCCTGTTTCAGTGTTACCAACCTATCTATTCCCTAGACTCCAAAATTGCCTAGTATTCACCAATATTGCTCTAAATCATAAGAGGGGCTATATCGTGGAACCGAGAGCTAACTAAGAGTTTTAAATGTTATATTCGTTTTTCTCATGCTGAAATTAAGAATTGACTATTTTCAAGCCAGAAACATTTTAGCGTTAACTAGTGTAATATAATTGTACCAGGGCGCTCCAGTTTTGGAAGGTGCAATGGGTAAAATACCTAGGCCGTAAGACAAAGTAGGAAGCCATGGCATGTCATCAGATACTTCTTCGGAGCGTGTGTAAAACAATAAATAAATATGTATTAGATTATTTTTAAATCTTACGTTTTTGCACCCGGAATATGTACAGTCTCCTATATGATCCTACATGGTTTCGCATATGTTTATGTCTGCAGTGGTTGGGTGAGATTTCTCTACCAGTTAAAAAGATACAAAAAGTAAAAAAATATATTCAATCATATAAGTTAGTGCAAATGTATTGTATCTACGTGCAGTAAATTAATCGATGTTATTACAGTAGCAGCGTATCATTACATGTCGCCTAATACTGTATTGTGAATACCGTCACACGAGTTGCCTATCCGATTATACTTCGAATAAGTAACGTCCCCCCACTCCCCAACAGAGAAGACAATTCTTACTTATTTTCAGTCAAGCACCATCCAGACGGCTGTTTCAGGATATTTGGCCCTTCATTGGTGGGTAGGTACCTGATGGTATAATAGTTGACAACCCAGTTGCGAAATTAAGTCTACAATATAATTAATTTCGCAACTGGGAGTCAGCTATTATACCATCAGGAACCAGCCCACTGAAAGAGGGCCAAATAGCGATGAATCGGCTGTCTGGGTGGTGGTATCCACTGAGAATAAGTAACAATAGTCTTCTCTACTGGGGAAGCGTTACGTTACTTATTCGAAATATAACCGAATAGGCAACTCTGTTTCATTACATCTCATATTGTGAGATGTGATGAAACGATGCCACTATAATAACTTCGGTTAATTTATTGCGTACAGACAGTGCATTTGCACTAACTTATGTCTGTAAATTTTCCCACAGTCTAAGGCCTTTGCTCTGAATCTTTATTACGTATTTATTCAATTCACAAGACAAAAAAAAAAGCACACGACATTTTTGATGTCAAGCTATTGACATCAAAAACTTAACGATCACTTTAAAGTTTCCAAATTAATTTCCCCAATGCCTGAGGTAATAAAAATAAATTTTCTGTTTATACTCCAGGACGACCAAACGGTCAGAGGAGTTCACAAGACAAGATAGACAGAATACAAGAAACAGCACCGTATTCAGCAGTAACGGGCTTGAACTCCGGTCACTCAAGGCACGTGTACTTATGCACCCGCGCGCCTGACCACAAGACTACGGCGGCCTTTTTTTTAAATCAGACTAGAAATTTTCGCCCTTCAAAGTACTTGCTTGTAATCAAGAATCATCACATTATAGTTAAAAGTTCCTGAGCCGGTATGGATTTTCTCATTAGTTATCTTTTTGAATTAACTGTAGTAATAAAGACAGCCGCAACAAATAAGTTAATTTAAACTTCGGAACCACGAAATGGATACAGCATTATTTAATGCTGTTATTGCACTTTGCTTTACCTATAACACTATTAATTAATTTGTTGTCTTTATTTCGTAGTTCAAGTGTTCCCCAAATTTAATTTGATTATAGTATAATCACATTTTCATTCCCCATAATAAATTGTAACAAATGACTTTCTACATCCATCCGTATCACATTGTATCGATCTGTTCCTTCGTTTCTTAACTTACGCAAAATATTTAACTGAGAAAGTGTATTTCATTTTAGCAACCGCTCCTTGCTCCATCTTAACCTCTTTATTTTACTTTAATAACAATATACAGAAGAGATAAATCGGCAAATTCAACAGACATATGGTTGAAAGGTTACAAACTAATGACACCCAAATAACGGCCTTGCAAGATCCCAAACCTGCTTGAGTATATATGCGTCCTAGTTTGTTCAAACTTTCATGAGTTTTAATTACCGCTTCGACAAACTCGTTTTAACTTGTATGGATCTTTTTAAAAATAAATTTCCTGTTTAAACTCCGGAACACCAGACGGTCAGAGGAGTTCACAAGATAGAAAGAATACAAGAAACAGCACCGTATTATTTAGAAGCCACGGACTTGAACGCCGGTCATCCAAAGCGCCTGTACTTATTCATCGTCGTGCTTGACTACTCGGCTACGGTGGCTTTTACTTTCGCAGTTTGTGAATAATAGTTTAGTATGGAACCAAATTATTTCGATAATGAGCAGATGATGGCCACGCAGTTTATTGATAATTAAATAAAATACTGCTGTGGATATACCTAGTCACTGGGTTGCTTAAGTGTTCACAGTTCATACCTACCCACTGAGAAAACCCCAATCAGTCGAAACCATGGATGTTCTTTTATTTAGAGAAGTGCAATACCAAGGAAATTCGTGGCGAAGTGCCTTCACAATGAGAATCGATGCACTAAACAGAAAACCAATTTGTTCAAAGCTGTTATGTACATAAACAGGCTATGCATGACATGTGCCGTGACTTTTTAAATAAAATACTGAATATTAAATAATAGGATTAAAAGTAAAAATAATCTTAATGACGTAACTAAAAATAAATGGGAACAACAAAAAAGAATTGACCAGGATAAACTTATTTCGTTATTCCTAACTAGCTGATTTTTTTAAAGATAAAATTTCGGCAAATAAGTCTGTAGCTATTAAAATATTACGAAGGAAAAGACTAAAATGAGTACTTTTCTTTTTTTACGAACAAGAACTACTACACTATAGTAAGATTTCAGATTGCAAGTACTTTCGGATAATGAAAAACAAGAATAGACAAGTGGATTATCTTCGGTTGACAAGCTTCCTTAAGTTATTTTGGTCAGTTATATACAAAAAATAAAATAAATAAATAAATAAAAGATTTGTAATGCATTACTGGCAGTTAGAAATATTTATTTTGTGCAAAATATCAAAAATAATTCCACAACTCTTTCGTTTTTTTTTATTAATCTTCTTTTTCCGTTTACATTTCAGAAATTCATACCATGTTATTTGCAAAAAGTTCAACTTTCCTTCTGCTAATAACAATCATTCAAAGCAGCTCGTCATTACGGAAAAGAAGACAAAGTAAGCCATTCTATTACTATTTTCAAAAATTTTGGTTTTTATTAAATCAAGTGGACCTGAGTACTGCAACATAGTAAGAAGTAATTAGATGACCTCCACCGTAGTTTTCCATTTATAAATTTATAGTTTAGTGAATATTATAACCTAAAATGGATAAATGTTAGTTTTCTTAAGGAAAAATATTCACAGCTTTGAAATAAATAAATAAAAGATATGCACTCAAATTCAAATTAATACGTTTTATCCTGAATTTCATTTCGATTAGGCGCCTCCGTAGCCAGGTGGGAAGAAGCAGCAGTGCGTAGCACACGCTTCTTGATTAGACCGGGGTTCGAGCCTGTCACCACCAAATATGGAGGATGCGGAAAGGTCAGGGAATGACCATCGCATATCCCGGAGCAATATGGCCTTAGATGCTGATACTCCTAAATAACAAACAAACAACAAACATTTCGATTATGTTGAGAGATTCTGCTCTCAACAAGTTCTAGACGCTGACTGTTGGGCTTATGTCAAACGTTTAAAATTTTATGGAATCACCAGAATAGATGAATCCGATATACAGTAGTGTTCAAGAAATTTCTTCAAATCTTGCAAAATTCGTCAAATTTGGCAATATATGTTTTGTAATAACATTATCCTATTGCATCATTCATCTCTAGCAAGCTCTCTTTGATGATGTCACGTGCCATACATGATTGTATCACCCTAGCGGCAGCATAAATACAGATCATACGCCACGAACTAGTCCAGTATTCTGTTCTATTGCAAGGGCCAAGTTTTGATAATTAATTACGTAGCTGTTGTGTTGCTGCGTTGAATGCAGAGGGGCATTCTGCGCATGAAACAGCTAAAAAGATTCACTACAATCAGCCAAAGGTGGCAAGTTTATTAGGAAAATTATCAGAAAATGACAGTCTAAACAGAAAGAAAGAAAGTGGACGCTTTCTTCAGCGCAGGACAGATTTGTGGTTCGAAACAGAAGATCCTCATCGACAGATCTCAAAACAGAGTGGGAGGAGGATACAGGAGTAAAGGCAAGTACTGCTACAGTATTCAGACGACCTTTCTCATCGGGATTAGTAGCATGTTACCCAAGAAAAGAGCCGCTTTTGACGCTGTTGTTGTTATTTGGTTTTTAGGAGCATTAGCAACTAAGGCCATATTGCTCCGGGAATATGCGGTGGTCATTCCCTGACCTTTCCGCATCTTCCGTATTTGTTGGTGACGGGCTCGAACCCCGGTCTAATCAAGAAGCGTGTGCTATGCACTGCTGCTCCTTTCCCACCTGGCTACGGAGGCACTGCTTTTGACGCAAAAATTAAAGCATCTGAAGTGGGCAAAAGAGCATGCTAGTTGGTTTGAGGATCAGTGTAAATGTGTTGTCTTCTCTGATAAATCAAAATTCAACTTGCATGGTTCGGATGGCCAGCAGATTGTTAGACGAAGAAGAGAAGAATTTCATCCCTGACTGTATCATCTCCACAGTGAAATATTCTGCGTCTCCAACGATATGGGGCTGTATTTCATATAGTGCAGTTGATCGTCATGAATTTGTGAAACAATGAATGCTGAGGTGTACAAGGCCATTCTTGAGACAAAATTACTTCCCATAATTAGAGATCACTATGGGAATGTTGCCAATTGCATTTTTCAGGACGACTCTGCTCCAGTTATAGAACCAAAACCGTAAGTACTACTTCATAAAATTAGCAAAAGTTTTAAATTTATGATATGTTGCAAGCTTGCTTAAATAAATGTAATTTATTTCGCTGTCTACTGTCCACAGATGCAAAAATGGTTGAAGGATAAATCAATCCAAGTCTAGACCTCAATCCAATTGAAAATTGTTGGAACGAAATTGGCGTTTCCGTAATCAAAAAGAAACCAAAAACATTTAGAGAGCTGCAAGAGACATTAATCCGTGTTTCGTACCACGATATTTCCTAGCAATACATTCAGAATCTTGTGCAGTTGATGCCATGACGATGTACAGCAGTCATCTGCTTTCATAGAATTTTGGTATTACATGAATCATAAGTAACATGCTGTTATTTTGGAGAAAAGTACTTATTTTATTGTATGTTTATCTGTAAGGTATAAAAGTAAATTGTTATGCAACTGATAGTTTCATTTGTGTATTATTATTACTTAAGTTCTTTCAGCTATTTCTAAAAACCAACTGCCAGTATAAGGACAGACTACATAAACAATGAGGATATGTAAGTTTTTTGCGCACCGCCGTACGTATTAGCATTAGTAGAGGCATACGATGCAAGAAATCAGGCTTATGCAGCATCAGCAAAAAAAAAACACACCTTCCATTTCACCCCTCCATTCGTTCCAAATGCCTGTCCAGCTCAGCATTAAATTTATTCAAGCTATTAGCTTCCACAACAAAAGATGGAAGCCTGTTCCACCAATCAACTACCCGCTTGCTAAAGGCAAATTTCTGCACATCTATTCTACAACTATCTTTCCTCAATTTGAAACTGTACCCCTCAGGTTCTTAGTCTGAGCAAGACGAAGAATCCCATCAGCATTCAGCTTGCTCAACCCATTCAAAGCCTTATACACCTCAATCAGATCATCTCGCAGGTGCCTACTCTCCAGGCGCTGCAATTTTGCAGAACTTAAGCCTTTCTTGGTAAGAACACCTCTTTGTTCTCCTCACCAATCTTGTTTCCCTTCTTTGTACTCGTTCTAGCAACTCTACATCCTCCCTAAAATGAGGCCTCCAGACATGTACGCAGTACTCTAGGTTTAGCCTGACCACTGCCTTGTATAACGGGATAATCACCTCCCTGTCCCTGCTAGCAAAATTGCTATATATCATTGACAAGACTCTATGACCTGCCCTGGCAGCACGTCTGCACTGCTCAGCGAACTTCATATTTGACTACACAATTACCCCAAGGTCTTCTGCACTTGCCACTTCCCTGAGTATAGTACATCACAGTTGGTACGTTTCTCTTCGGTTATTGCTACCCATATGCAGTACTTTGCATTTATCAAGGTTAAACTTTAGTTGCCACTTCTCAGCCCATTTTTTAAACTTATATAAATCCAGTTGGAGTAGCATACTGTCTTTACTGTCGTTAACAACCCTGCCAAGCTCTGTATAATCTGCAAACTTGGACATTAAACCTGATATACCTTCATCAATATCACTGATACATATACAAAACAACAATGGCCCAACAACAGAACCCTGGGGAACTCCACTAATAACATTTGTCCAAGAAGAGCAGTGTCCATTGATTACCACTAATGTACTTTCTGTACCATTAAATCTCTTCAAAGAACTGTTCGATCCATCTTTTTCTGGGACGCCCTCTGTTTCTTTTTCCAATAGGTTTGTAGTTGATTGCCAATTTTGGTAGTCTTTTCCTATTCATTCTCCCTACATGCTCTATTCATTTTAACTGATAATTTTGTATTTCTTCTATTGTGTTTAGTCTTTCTCTTACGTCTGTGTTTCTTTAGTGAATCTAGTCTTGTTAATCCCAGTAGTGGGCGAGAAATTTCATTTGGGCTGCTTCCAGACGTTGTTTATCCCTCTTCCCGAGTGTCCATACTTCACCACTATTCTATCTTGGAATTCTGGGAAAAACAGCTAGAATATTAATATAGAATATGTCTACATACAATGTAGACATATTCCGGGTAAGAAATCGCAGGCTGTATTCATCTTAAAGCATTTTTACAAACATACAGTGTCCAAGGCGTCTGTGACGGCGCTGTGATTTTAGTATTGTCCAAATGTATTTTCAATACGGATACATTTACACATATCCGACAGTGCCAGAATCCGAAAGACAATGTCCGTGCGGTACTTTTGAAATATGGTCACCAATGATATTTTTAAGTTTTCACTGTTGTCGCACTAACGATGGTTAGTGCGACATTCGCTGGAGGATGAAAGTGTGCATAATATGAGCAGTCTTTCAGTGAATTTTTACGAGCGCGGTTGTTTCCTGGAATTAATTTTAATTTTTAGTTAAATTATACAGCGAAATCTTAGTTCAGCAGAGTTCGCTGAACTAGGATTTCGTTATTTAATCATTCAGTCAAATTACTGTTATTTCAAGTTACGTTATTTTATTATTATTTTTTTTACTCTCATAACGGTTGACGAAAAAAATACAATTGATACAATTGTATTTTTGAAAAATACATTATTTGTATTTGAAAAATATAAATCAAATGTACAACTCAAAGATTTAACGCATCCGAAATATCTTTCGAGCAACTTCAATGAGAAAATTCAGCAAAAAATAGGCTAGTTGGTTGGTAATTAGGAGTTTAATGGCACATCAGCATCAGTTGTGCGGCAAAACAACAAATAGGCAAATAAATGTCAAGTAAGCAACAGTTTTTCTTTCTCATTTTAAATTTGAATTTTCGTGTTAATGCGCAAAAAAAGTTAAGAAACGGTTGATGCAATAAATCCATTATACTCGTATTTGGAACCCCAAAGAAATAAAAAAAAACATTACTTTGAAATCCATTACCTTTACAAGAACTCATATGCAGAGTTAAAGAAAAAGTAACTGTCATATGAAACATTTTCATAAATAAGTACGTCTGAAAAAGAATTGTGAAGAATTGCATTCCGGCTCTTACCAAAAAGGGAAACTCGTTTTTCTCATGAATTCTACAAGGCCTATCATTGAAGAAACATAGATTACCAGAATTGTGCCCTCATGTTACATTTTGTGAATCTAGCTAATATTATATACCAAGCATGTATTTTCATTTAATAAAATTTAATTTATTAATATTATTTTTTTAATTACAATGTAAATAGAAAACCTATTAAAATATAATTATGAACGTTAGTGTTCCTTGATACTTGTATTGACCTTTGATCTGAATCACCGATTGTGTTAGAATTAGAGGATCATGGCCGTATAATAAATTCGATGTCTCACTGTTGAGCATGCAAAGTACACCGTGCCCACCAGTATAAAATTTTTCGTTTTCGTTACATTATTATAAACAATATTTTAATAAACAAAAGGTTGAATTTGAAAGTGTCTGCAGTTCTTCCCAGACACGATAGCAGGGAGTATATGATGAGAGCCTTGTCGATCAATTCGGCCCTGGAGGGATTGTGCAAGGCTCAAGGGGTAGAATTTTTTTCAGCCTGGACTGTACTTGTTAACAGGAGAGATTGATTATACAGGGATGGGATACACTTAAATAGAAAGGGTGCAAGAATTTTTGCTGATGCTGTCGAGGCAGTGTTAGGTGGGTCGGAAAACTGCTAGTTGGGGGGGATACAAGGACTAATAGATTAACAGTAGCCACTGGCAGAGGTGGAAGTGATTCTTGCACTGCTTCCACTGCTTCCACTGAAATGAGCAGAAGCCTGAAAAACAAGATGCAGGATATTTCAGAGACTGCTGGGAGTCATTGCGGTACAAGTAAACACATGGGTTGTGTTAGGGTAGCTGTTATTGTTGTTATTTGGTTTTTTTAGGAGCATTAGAAACTAAGGCCATATTGCTCCGGGGATATACGGTGGTCATTCCAGGACCTTTCCGCATCCTCCATATTTGGTGGCTCACGGGCTTGAATCCCGGTCTAATCAAGAAGCGTGTGCTACGCACTGCTGCTTCTGCCCACCTGGCTACGGAGGCGCCCTTAGGGTAGTTAAGAATAGAAACAGGTGCATGTATACCTGCGTGTACACCAATGCTAGGAGTTTGGAAAATAAATTTGATGAATTTGAGGTATTGCTCAAAACATCAAAGGCAGATATTGTTGGGATATCAGAGACGTGGTGTCACACAGATATAAGGAATGCGGAACTGGAATTTGGGGAATACAATGTGTATAGAAAGAATAGACAGGACAGGAGGGGAGGAGGGGTTATGCTATTAGTTAAGAAACACAAAGTCCAAGGAAGTGAAGCCAGTCGACATCGATGGACAGGGCAGTGTCGAGTCAGTTTGGTGTGACATAAGCATAGGGAAATCAAAATTGAGAGTAGTAGGAGTGTGCTATAGGCCTAATGACTCTGATGAGTATAATAAGATATTGTACAGGGAAATAGAGTGGGCCAGTAAATCAGAGAGTCTTATAATGGGGGATTTTGATTTCGCAGATATTGACTGGAATTTGTGGATTGGTCACTCGCACACTAGCAAGGCTTTTGTGGATTAATTGGATGATTGTTTTCTACATCAGCATGTTCGTGAGGCAACAAGAGGGAGCAATACTCTTGATCTGATTATCAGTAGTGATTCTTCATGCATTAAGAATCTGCAGATAAATGAACCACTAGGCGGCAGCGATCACTGTGTGTTGAAGTGGGATTTACTCAAGGAGGTAACTACCATCAGAGGTAAAGGGAAGGGTTTTTGTTTTCGTAAAGGCGACTATGATGGTCTGAGACAGTATTTAAATTCTATACAGTGGGACCAACTGATGATGTTACCAACAGCAAACTCAAAATGGGAAGCATTCAAGGAACTAATCTTGGAGGCTACCAGGCTTTACATACCAACTAAGAAATATTGTTCAAGGTTTAGGCCTAAATGGTTGTCAGATGAACTAATGAGACATGTGGCAGAGAAGAAAAATGCATGGGATACATACAAATTAATGGGTGACATGGAAGCCTATGATAGATATAAGTTGGTCTGTAACCAAGTCACAAAGGAGATTAGGCAGGCAAAGGCAGACTACGAAAAATCCTTGGCAAAGGATGCAAAGAAAAACAGAAAAGAGTTCTTTACCTATTTAAACTCAAGAAGGAAAGGGATGAATCAGATTGGTCCACTGGATATTGATGGTTCAACAGTTGAGGATCCTGCTCAGGTGGCTAACAAACTAAACGAGTATTTTGCATCTACATTCACGCATGAGGAGTTATTCAGGAAGGAGAATGATGTAGGTAAAGTAAACATTGGCAGTGAGCTGGATGATTTTGTAATAACTGAGAGGAAAGTGGAGGAGAGATTGTTGAGGATAAACATAAAAAAGGCACCTGGGGTGGATGGGATCTATCCAGTTATATTAAAGGAGGCAGCAAAGGAAGTAAGCAAACCCCTAGCCATAATTATGAGAGCGTCTTTGGACTCAGGGGAGGTACCCATAGACTGGAGATGTGCAAATGTAACCCCAATTCACAAAGGAGGATCAAAGGCTGACACAAGTAATTATAGACCTGTTAGTTTAACTTCTGTTCCAGGTAAATTAATGGAGGCACTGGTTAAAGAAGCACTGCAGGATCATCTAGACAAGAATTCAGTTATAGCTCAGACGCAGCATGGTTGTTAAGGGCAGGTCTTGCCTGACCAATTTGATTGGATACTATGATGTAGTCACAAAAGAACTGGATGCAGGGAATAACTTTGATATTATATATTTGGATCTTAGAAAGGCTTTTGATACTGTTGCACATGGAAGATTGCTGCACAAATTGGAGCAATGTGGCATTGGAGGCAAATTGCTGCTATGGATAAGGGGATGGTTGAGTGGCAAAAGACAGAGAGTGGTAATCAATGGACACTGCTCAACGTGGACTAATGTTATTAGTGGAGTTCCTCAGGGTTCAGTGTTGGGTCCGTTGTTGTTTTCGGTGTTTATGAATGATATTGATCATGGGATATCAAGTTTAATGTCCAAGTTTGCAGATGATACAAAGGTTGGCAGGGTTGTTAAGGACACTACTGACGCTATGCTGCTGCAACAGGATCTGGAAAGGTTGAACAGATGGGCTGAGAGGTGGCAAATGAAGTTTAACATTGACAAATGTAAAGTACTACTACATATGGGAAACAGTAACCCCAGAGCAACATATCAACTCTGCGGTACTACACTGACAGTGGTGGAGAATGAAAAGGACCTGGGGGTAATTGTGCAGACAGATATGAAGTTCTCTGAGCAGTGCAGACGAGCTGCAAGAGTAGCTCATGGTGTCTTGTCAATGATATACAGGAATTTTTCTAGCAGGGATAAGGAGGTGATTATTCCCTTGTATAAGGCAATGGTTAGGCCACATCTTGAGTACTGTATACAGGTCTGGAGGCCTCATTTCAAGAAGGATGTAGAGCTGCTGGAAGGAGTACAGAGAAGGGCAACAAGATTAGTGAATGGAACAAAGGGTTGCTCTTACGAAGAAAGGCTTAAGTTTTGCAAATTACAGAGTCTGGAGACTAGGCACCGGCGAGGTGATCTGATAGAGGTGTATAAGGCTTTGAATGGTTTGAGCGTGCTCAATGCCAATGGGATTCTTCATCTTGCTCAAAATAATCACCTCAGAGGGCATAAATTCAAATTGAGGAAGGACGGATGTCGGATAGATGTGCGGAAATTTGCCTTTGGCCAGCGGGTGGTTGGTTGGTGGAACCGACCTCCGTCACTTATTGTTGAAGTTGATAGCCTAAACAAATTTAAGGCTCAACTGGACAGGTATTTCGAACGAACGGAGGGGTGAAATGGGAGTGGTGTGTTTTTTTTTTTTTTTTTTTTGCTGATGCTGAATAAGCTTGCTTTCTTGCATCATATGCCTCTACTAATGCTAATGCTAAATAGAAAACCTATTACAATATAATTATGAACATTAGTGTTCCTTGATACTTGTATTGACCTTTGATCTGAATCACCGATTGTGTTAGAATTAGAGGATCATGGCCGTATAATAAATTCGATGTCTCACTGTTGAGCATGCAAAGTACACCGTACCCACCAGTATAAAATTTGTCGTTTTCGTTACATTATTATAAACAATATCTTAATAAACAAAATGCTTACCTGAAGAATAACGTTACGAAAACTGCATTTATTCTTAAATAAGTAAATATACACTGAGAATAATTTATTATTATTATATACACCGAGTGGCCACTTTATTAGGTACCCACCCAATAGTCAGCAGGTCCTACTTTAGCACTCATAATAGCCTGAATTGGTCGTATTATGGGCGAAACAGGGTGTCGAAAGCATGCCATATGGACGCTGGTCCATGCTGACTCAAGTACTTTCCATAGTTGCTGCAAGTTTGATGATAGTTGCTGGTCTCTAATCCGAAGAACTCGTTCCATCTCATTCCACAGGTACTCAAGTGGATTGAGATCTGTTGCTGGGGTGGCCATCGCAGTAGGCTGAATTCACTCACAAGGTCCTGGAACCATTAATTCCGTACTATTCCGGCCTAATGATATAGCACATTTCCGTTGCGGAAGAATCCATTCACATTTATATAAATTGCAACTTTGAAAGGATGCGCCTGGTCGGAAAAACAATTTCCAGATAACCTGTAGCACCCAAGTATTGCTCCATTGGTATCGGGGACCTCAATGTATAAAAATAAATCAAGGAGTCCAATGTATAAAAATACATTGGACGCTTTGATATATGTAGCACAAAACCACTCCCAACACATTATACCGCCTCTTCGACTGCATGCACTGCTAATATCTAACAGGATGGGTCAAATGATTCATACCGCTTTTAGCTGTACACATACAGCTAAAAAGGAACCAATTGCCGGGGGACATAATGACTCATATACCCTCGATCTAATGTAAATTGAAACTATGCCCGCTTAATTAAGGGTAAAGGCTAATTTACTGAGCAAAAATACAGACCAAGTCATTTCCACGAAAGACCACAAATTTCGGTGAATTTTGGAGACGTTGGCGAAGTGCGCCTTATTGGTCAATTAAAAGTGTCAACAGACAACTAATACACATTTTTTTTTTTCAAAAAAGAAATACGAGTGGGGTAGAACCGTATAAACCTGATTAAATTTATAGTTATTAAAGTTTAGCACAATTAAAGTTTCTTGTTTAAAAACATCACATTCGTCTTCAATGAATACAAACATTTTCATAAAATTTTCTCTTCACAAATATGAATACCAATATTTATTTATTTATTTATTTTATTATATTAATCAGAACAGAAACGTGAAGCACGTACCATCTTTCAATTATTAAAATCCAGAAGGAAATAAGTAAAGTGCATTATAAAAAAGTTGATTACTTAAATTAATTTTCACTTCTATTAATCAGAGAAAGAAAATTAAAAAAATGCGAAGGCTTTTGAAGCGTAAAGCACTGTGAACATTACACCTAACTTTTTTTTTTTTTAAGGAATTCTTTTCTCATCTCAGGAAGGGGCATACTTGTGTCTTAAAATATTACTACACATTTTTATTACATTAATCACACAACGCGTAAGGATAAAACTGGTCTAAAGAACAAGGATAATTTTCGCAATGTTCTACACAGTGTGAAAATTAAGTGGAAAAAATGAAGCAATTTCCTCAGTGCAGCTGGTGGCATAAACATGTGGCTCGCCTCTTTCTCTTCCTAAGTATATTTGCATGCATCATGGTTTCACAAGTCCCAATGCTTTCCTGCACCAGTGAATACGAACAATAGAAGAGAACAGAAAGAGTTTTTTAAAAAAAAAAAGAGATATGGAAATAGCACCCAATTATAATACAGGAAAAAGCCGTGATATGTGTTGAACATAACATGCGAATTTAACAAATGCTAATTTAGGGATTCGCTGAAAACCCTATAATGTGAACTGAGAAAATTAGAAAAAATATACTCACTATAAGGGTCTTGTTTTATCCAAAATATGATTAAAAAGTGCATAAATGCAGAAGAAAACAAGTGAGATAATCTATTCTATACTCACTTCTAATCTCCATCCATTATAATATTTGTTGCAATCAGACAATCGGATAATGAAAAACAGTAGATGTGGTGTTGTGTATACAAATGTTAAACAGTGTAGTCTACACCTTTCAGTTTCTTATCTGTCCAAATAATAACCCTTATCTTAAAATTTACCTTTCATGTTTTGATTTGGAAAGTACATTCAATGGAATTTTATCAAGTATCACATTTTTCGCAATTACTCGAATCCAAGTGACATAATAAAATATGGTAATAACGTATTCTTGTACTTTCTAAATACTTCTAACTATATGTAGTCATCTCGGAATACAAACAGAACTTTATCAGAAACGAGCCTTATCTTTTCGTAAAATTTTATTTAATTATTTAAAATATAATACAAAATTATAATTACAGTATAACATTTATCAAGTAATACTGTTCTAATTAACTGACAAATCAATTATTAAGAATTCTTAACGCCATTAAATCGTAGCTAAGCAAAAATTTTTAATATAATATAAAAATAAGACTGTTTATGATAAAAACAAAGAGAAAATTATAAAACCGTGTATATATAAATGGGGAAAAAAATGACAAAATAATAAAATACCATTGTACCTTTTAATATTAGTATTCCCTTGTAGGTGGCACAGTGGTTATAATCGCCGTCCTCTCACGCCAAGGGAAAAAAATTCGAATTCAGTCAACGACGCGAGAAATTTTTATGGGATTTTTCGCAATGTGGCTGAGTTAATCTGTCCCAGGCAAGGGTAGCATGGTTTACCCCCTCCCCCTTCTCTCTCCAGAAAACTAGGGGTTTTCGCCCAGCGAACAAGAAATTGAATGAAGTCACGCAATTGAGGTTGTGAGGCGCCAATACTGGCGCCACACAACCTTAGTTGCTTTGGTGCTGAAAACATACCTAATTTATCAGCAACGACATATGAAGCAAAGAAACAAGTCTATACAGCATTTAAAAAAAAGAACTACTTTCACAGTTACCAATCCCCTCTAATAATCTGTCTAACTTTCCATAAATTTATTCACACTACTCACTTTCACAACACCAGATGAAGTGTTGTTTTAACAATCGCACTCTGGCTGAAAACGAATTTTGCTACATCCATCCTGCAGCCAGGGACGATTTACATATAAGCTAAACAAGCTACAGCCTAGGGCCTCACATTACAAGGAATCTCGCTCCATCTTAAAAAAATCCTTTTTTTTTAATATTGTCACAGGTGAACTGTAAGAGAGAAGAGCCTCATACACGTTATTGCTTAGCGCCACAACAAATTTAAATCCGGCCCTGCTTGCAACCATCCTTTTTCAATTCATATTTGCCATCTCATGCGTCGTCCAAGAAAAAGTGAGGATGCTAAGAGTATTTAGTTTACTCAATCCATTTAAAGCCTTAAATATTTCAGTCACGTCTCTTCGTGGTTCCTAGTTTTCAGATGCTGCAATTAACAAATCTGAATTCTTTTTTCGGATGAGAATAATCCTTTCTGGTGCCAATTTGCGCCCTTGTTTTATCTTGTTGTTCTCTGAACCCGTTTGATGACAGCAGTTATGTAACATAGTAAAGATATCAAGAAGTGTCAAAAGAGCATAATTGTGGGAGCTCCTACGTCGGGTGCTTCCATATCGGAAACGGCATGTCTTATCGGTTGTTCATGACCCATCGTGGTTAAGGTTTATAAAAAATGGTGTCCGACGGGTAAAACCACTTCCCGCCGACAAAATTGTAGAGGATTATGCAAAGTGTATGTTTGCAGTGAACAAAGGGTGCAGCGCGTTGTATGGGCTCAACGGCAGGTCACTGTGCGCAGTTGACATCGCAATACAATATGGCAAACGCAAGAACAATATTCCAAATGACGATGCGCCGCACACTCAGACATATGGGATCCCACAGCGGATGACCCAAGAGACACCTTCTCCTCACCGCTGATCGACGGCGAATGCTGTGGTGTCAACAACACGCTGGTTGGATATTGAAGAACTGTAAATGAGTGTGCTGGTCGGATGAGTTTAAATACCTGGTGCAACACGCCAACGGACGTCGGCATCAAACGATGGATCCATCGTATCCGAGGTCATTCACCTATTCAGCGACAGTTCCACCTTTCCATCAACAAACTATTGGTCTAAGAAACGTATAGTAGCTTATGAGCAGTCGGTACCACGAATTATATGGGTGAAAGGTATGCGAAATGAGGGAAGAGGGTAGCTAGCGAATGACTTTTAACCGTTTAAACAATTTTTCTACACTACAGTGTTAATATCTTAAAACAAGCAAAGAATTCTTTACTGCTTGTCTTCGCATTCTAAGCCAGATACTTCTCGTAATTTAACTTTATAAATCTTTACTGCAACTTAGCCTGCCTATCCCCCCCCAACCCCGTAGTAATTTGATTATAGACTAGTTTGTACGAGTATAGTACTTACTGTCCGTTTCTGTGCCCTGATAATTTATAATCATCCTATGCGTTTTGATTTTTTTTCTACTAGTCTCACCAGTTTTGGCAGCATATGCCTTTAGTTGACTTCTTCAGCCAAAAACTTGGAACTACTACCGTGTGTGTGGGGGGGGTGGATTAGAGCCAGCTGCAA
Source organism: Mastigoproctus giganteus (assembly GCF_048544385.1). Lineage (NCBI taxonomy): Eukaryota > Metazoa > Arthropoda > Arachnida > Uropygi > Thelyphonidae > Mastigoproctus > Mastigoproctus giganteus. Next base: position 65,825,641 of record NC_143575.1, read on the forward strand.
AAATTTGGCTACTTGCGCGAAAGGAAAACAGATCGTGAAAAAATAATGACCTGTTCGCACACTATTATGTAATCACAGACAACGGCTGAGGTAATGATAGCTAAAAACTTTTAAATCCCACTGACAGATATTAACTATCATTCTCTAAAGTCCTTATAGGCGAAATTACCTTGCGTAGTAAATTTTTCTAACACAACTCTTGAAACTATTTAATAAACTATAAAACAAAATATTAGAGAAATAAAGCAATAAGTAAAATAACATGAAACTATAATGTAAAAATAAAATAAAAGCACTATTATCTTTCATATTATAAAAAAAATAAAAAATTGTCGGTGAATGGGTCACTATGATAAGCAAGTCCAGATAAACTGGGCACTAAAAAAGATCGGTTTTGTCCATCACTATTAAGTCCATCACTAGTTAAGGGGGCAATGGAAGTTCGAGAAGAGCAGGGCCAAACATCCACGCGTAAAAATATAATTCCTCCCCACTACACCGCAGATTCACACAACCAAGTTAAAATGAACAAAATGTGTTATAGGTCAGAATGGCATGCATATGTTTAGTTAATTTTATTTATGGTTTTTAACTGTTTAAAGAATTTTATTATGGATCACACTCCTGACACTTTCAAGGCTTTTCAACGTTAATTGAAATATAATTATATTCACGCCTGTACTTTTCATGTACAAGTTATAGGAGTATAGTTCAATTGTAGTCATATTTATATGACTACAATTGAAGCGGGCTGTATTTGCCTTGTACTGCACAAGGCAAATACAGCCCGCTTCCGGGAGATTAAAGGTACGTACAAGCAGTATTGAATCCATGTTTGCACTGGGGTGTACATGCACAGGGAGGATTAAACTTCGGTGGGTACATGTAGTATATTATTTAATATTTGCAACATATGTGTATATGTTACAAACAAATCGGTATATTTATATTTATGCATAATATGCATACATATAAATTTATACAGATTATGCATGTTTATGAATGTTATAATAAGAGAATATGAGATAACAAAATATGAGATAATAAAATAGGAAACAAAAGGAAATATTTATTATTTAGCATCTAAATACTAATAATCAGTTCACAAAAATTTTCCGATAACTCATTCGAGCTCTCTAAAGCTTATCCTCATGCAATCTTTCAATATTACAGTATATTACAATATTACAGATGCATATATATAATAAAAAGGATATAAAATTTATTGTTTATAGTCTGCGACCAAACCGTCTTGTTTGTGCTATACAAAGGAAGAATTAGCCACAAGCAGACCCTTGCTGTGAAAAAAACAAAACAAAAACAGATAAAGGGAATATGAAAATTATAAAGCAAAACTGCCGACGATGGAATTAGTGGCTGCAGACACCCCTGAAAGCCGAGGGACACTTTAAAATTACAATAGTATCTGTCAGGAACCAATTCAGGCGAACCTATTCGTGGCCTGCAATCTTGTTTGCGACATACAAACAAAGAATTAGTCACAAGTAGACCGTTTGTGTGAAACACTATCAAGAGATGGTTCACGTGAAAATAAAGGAAACCTGAAACCATAAAACGAAAATGCGGACACTTGAAATAGTAGCTTTTAGTTACAATTTGTGCAGCCAGAAATATGGCCTATTTAATTGTTTTGAAAATTTCGTCTTTTTGAATTTTAGTGATTTATTTTCGCCGTATTTCCACCTAACAAGTACCACATTAGTTGATGTGATTTTTCGTGTTATGTTTATTTGACATAAATTTATTTAATTCGTGTTTTATAAAATAAAAATTACTATTTTTCACCGAATAACTGCGTACAAGTATAACGGTCGTTATGTGTTAAAATGGAACTTTTACTTACATACATCGCTTGGCTGCTCGTTTAGACAAATACTGCACATTATCCACAATTCAGCATACAGTACGTTCTCTAATAGAGACTATGCGCCTGCTGAAAAGAAGACAAAAAACTTCGAAACAGATGTCCTAGCGGCGTTTCGGTTTTTAAAATTCTAAAAATTTAGACGCTGCACAATTTAAAAAAATATACTAGTAATATAGAAAGAACTGTGAGGCCGAGTGCAAGAATTAATGTTGCCTAAGCACACGCTTAATAGTTTAACACTCCGTATCTGTGTTTAGTGGGAATAGAAAGTTCCCCAAGATCAAAATAAAGCGCAGTAAAACGTGCGAATTTTATCTGATTTCAATTAGTGCGTTGTAACCACAAGTAGTCATATAGTATCATTATCAGTCTTTTCTTTAATTTAATTTGGTGCCTACGGTGAATCGGGTCCTATGACCAGGGCAAAATTCATCGTACTCAGTTACACCACTGGAAAGTCAGGAGCGGTGTGGTAAAGTTGCGCCTTATCGGAAAATGAGGGTATTAGTCCACTGCCAACCCTTAGCTAATTTCTAATTGCTAGCCATTGGTGCCCCGGTTAGGAACTCAGACGAGAATTAAGTCATATTTAACCCCTATACAAAAATGACATTTACAAAATACTGAATATTACAAAATATTATTTGAATGAATCACTGTTACCTCCAAGATAGATCTCGGAGGTAGTTCGGCGTTCACTTGCCCAGTACACAATCAATTGTAATTTGCGCTTAGAACGCTTGAAACCTAAAAGGCAAAGAAGAAGAAGACCTATGTTGCTTTCTGGGCTATCCACCAGGAGCACGCAGGCTGTCACAATATCAAACTGATCGGAAAATACATTAATAGAAGTCTCACACCTATACCACTATATGGCTCCGAAATCTGGTCCTCTGCATCTACCTCTCAATGTAACAAATTTCTGACAATGGAATATTGGATTCTGTGGTGGCTGAACCGTCTGGGAGGGAACCCGTTCTCCTAGTCAACCTAGGCATGACCTCCTGGAAGATCACTATCCTCAAAAAGAATCTGTTAACGCTCGCCAAGCTGTTAAACGCGCCAGATTGATGTCCCATCGGTAGAAGGTATTATTGCACTCACAAGAGCAAGAAATAGAAACCATCCCCCACTTATGAAAAAAGCTATATAACCTGGACTCCTTAAAAGGAATGTTCCCATGTAACGCCATCGAACACTTCAACACCTTCTCCATTGATTAGTAAAGTTTGAAGTCAATAAAGCATACAGAAGCCAACTTATGGACCAAATCTGGACTAAATCACCAGGATTGCCGTGAAAATTGAGCTGATTTTTTTTTATCAGAAATTTATATGATGTAAACAATTAAATGCAATAATATAATGAAAATAAATAAATTTATGTCAGTTGCTGAAGAAAAGATATATAGTCAACCTGTATACTTATCTCTTTAATTATTAAGATCAATTTTATTTTAAAGTGAATTGTAACTTTCAATTAGATAAATATATGATTATCTATTTAATAATTATTGCAAATATCCTGAAAATTTGTATAAAATTGTATGATGTATATTTCAAAATATCTGTACACCGTCCTAGCACACTAGCTGTACAGGGAGGTGAACCTCGGATAAATAAACTGATAATAATAAAAATAAGCTGTGTTATGCAGTGACGAACCAGGATACACAGTAATTCCTAATAGCCTGCGCGGTAGCACAGTGGTATCGTCAACGTTCTTCCCACACACCAGGTGTAAAAGGCACTAGTTCGAACCCTGTCGATGACGAGGAACTTTTATGGGCTTCTGTTTCACTCCTTGGCTGAGTAATCGGTCTCAGGCATAGATAGCAAGGTTTTCCTCCGGAAAAACTGGGGGTGGGGGTTGTCTAGTAAAGCAGGCAAAAACGACCAGAGAACACACGCAATTTACACACAATACACATGGATAGTTGAAAGTTACTTTCCAGGTTACCCAAATATAACAGTTTAGTTTTTATTATTATTATATATTTTATTAGTACTTTCCAATGAATTTCCAATCTCATGGCTGTATCTGTGGCGAGGGGATATTTGGAGACCGCTATTTAACAGCCTGTCGTCCCAACTGTGAAGTCTGGCGCAGGTGCTATTAGCGAGTGTTTTGGTCTGCCTTTCTTTATGAATAGCCTAACCGTATACAATTTTGTTTAGAAACTTTTTTTTTTTTTATTAGAGTGGTGGACCACTGGTCTTCGTACCTGGAAAAATGAATGTCATGGGGTACACTGACACTGTGGACAATTCCGCACTTCCTACACTAGCGCCTCCATAGCCAGGTGGGCAGGAGCGGCACGCTTCTTGATTAGACCTGGGTTCGAGCCCGTTACTACCAAATACGGAGGATGCGGAAAGGTCAGGGAATGACCACCGCATATCCCCGTAGCAATATGGCCTTAGTTGCTAATGCTCCTAAAAATCAAATAACAAACAAAAACTTCCTACACTGTAGCACGGGTACGGGAAAGGCCTTTCTATTTCAACATGAACGTACATCATATAATACTACACAGCCCCGACTTGGTTGGAACATAAGTGTGAAACACCTTCGCTGGTCTACCCAGAGCTCCGACCTTAACTCAAGTAAATACCTTTCGAATGAACTGGAACATCCGCTTTAGGCCAGGCCAACATGCCTGTAATCAGTAGAACTGATTACAGGCATGTTGGCTGTAATCAGCAGAACTGACCGCTGTGTGAAGGGAGGAACGGACCAAAATATTGGCTTCCTATTATTAAAAGGTTCAGTCTACCAATGAAAATACAGTGTGTAATTCAGGCTGAAACATTATTGAATGTTCTATCAGTAAAAGTTTCCTTTTTAGGTTACCCTTGGAAATATAAAAATGTAGGATATATCCTTTATGGTGATTTTTTAGGTGATTCAGTCCTCTTCCTACTCAGGCTTCTCACTCCCCACACAGCAAGTGGATAAAATCTGGTTCTAATCCTATCAATGCAAAGGGTTTTTATAGATTTTTTTTTTTCACAACGTGGCAGAGTTAATCGGTCTCAGGCGAGAGTTAAGGGTTATTTTCTTCCAGAAACTGTTTTATAGTTAGCACTTTTTTTTTGTCCAAAAACATTAAACCCTCTGTTCTGTTCTGTTGGACGAAAAAGAGCAAACCAACCGAAGAATACAACTCAGCAAAAGACACCTCACTATCTTACTTGCTTTGGCGCTTAGCACACGCACACACTAACCTTAGATGATGTTCCCTAAGTTCCCGATAAATTAGTTTTACTGTTTTTAACAGTAAATCACATAACTCTTCGGTTGCTTTTCTTTTCAAATAATAGAGGGTAGCCAGTGTAATGTTTCACTCGCTGCCTGCTTATGATGTGTACCTTAGTATAAATTGTTGTTGTTGTTGTTGCTGCTGCTGTTGTTGTTCTAATAGGGTTTTAGGAACATCGGAAACTAAGGCCATATTGCTCCGTATATACAGTACTGTCTATAAATTGTGTGTTGTGGTCGAGTTTGTTTTGCTGGATGAAAAACCCGAGTTTCCGTGAGAAAAAACCATGCTGCCCTTGCCAGAGATCGACTAATTCAACCACGTTGTCAAAAAGGCATAAGAAAAAAAATTCCTCCCGTCATCGACTGGACTCGAACTCAAGACTTTTCCACCCGGTATGGGGAGGACGCCGATCCTTCCAACTCTGCTGGCGCGTCCGTAGCCAGGTGGGAAGGAGCAGCAGTGCATAGCACACGCTTCTTGATTAGACCGGGGTTCGAGCCCGTCACCACCAAATACGGAGGATGCGGAAAGGTCAGGGAATGACCACCGCATATACCGGAGCAATATGGCCTTAGTTGCTAATGTTCCTAAAAACCAAACAACAACAACCAACTCTGCTACCACGAGGGTCTCGGTCTAAAAAGCAATACAGTAAATCTAAATACTGCAGCCTTGGCTAATAGCTATTTACTACCTAATTTAATTGTTGATATGAATTATGTTAGACAGACTGGAAGGCGTGTTGATAATCGCATGGCACTATTCGATTTTCATTTTCAAATCCAAAGCATACATCTAAGGACGTAGAACAAACGTTTAGGGTTAAATTTCTGTACCGAGAGAACTTATACCTACGGATTGCACGGATCACAGCAAGTCAAATCGCACCCCTCAAATATGGAACGCCCGTCTGCAGATCTATTGCCACTCTGCATATCACTTGTAATTACTGTCTACATGTTATGTTTTGTTTTGGTTTGTGAATTGCTTAACTATGCACAATTTTATTTAGAAAATTCTTTATTTTTATTTTTTTTTTCCAGTTACGTTCCCTGACGAAGATGCCTGTATCACCCCCGGAAGACAGACTGGAAGGTGTGTTGCTTTCAATAGCTGTTCGGAACTGGAACGAGTGAATTTTAATGAATTACGAAATTACATTTGTGGTTACGACGACACAGTTCCTAGAGTTTGTTGTGCCACCAACGTACGTCCTCCGGTGAGGCCTCGGCCAAACACTCCAACACCTATTTCACCTGTTATAAGACAGTCACCTGATATTCTTCCAACAGGTATAATCTAAATCTAATAACGACTTTTTTAGTCTTAACGCTAATAATTATTTATATGATGGCTACAATTTTATTTGCATTATGATCTTAAAATACTGGGTACGACTTTAGAACATATGGGCAAAATATGATGATCAGTTATAAATGCATTAAGCACAGCAGGCCCGAGCAGGGGGGGGGGCGACTCATTGGGCTGGTCGCCCGGTACGTCGAATTTTTTTTTGGGGGGGGGTGCCATATGACTGTTTGATTCGTCGTCTCTGAAAATTAACCCACGAGTGGTCGTGCTCTGTCATAAATTACGCCAGGCCAGGCGCGGTACTTCTCGGAAATCTCCGAAATGCGGTTGTGTCTTACCTTACGAGGTTTAGTATTTCTTCCGAAAAGCCTATCGTATAAAGGCAGTGTTGTTATAGACATTGATGAAATCAAAATACAAGAACATTTTCTTTCTTTCTATCCATTCTCAGAAAAAAAACAGGTGAAGGAAGATATGAATCAATCACTCAAATGCTAACAGATTTTAAACTTGATTTAGACAATTGCAGAGGCCAGGGTTATGACAATGGTGCCAATATGAAAGGCGAAAACAAAAGTGTCCAGGCTAGAGTTTTATAGTGCAACTCACGAGCATTTTTTATGCCTTGTGGATGTCATTCTTTAAATTTAGTAATCGGGGATAGTGGAGCAAGTTCAACATTTTCTAAGAGATTTACGTATTGTTTTCAGCTTCGGCTTATAGATAGATTACTGAAGAAACACATTAAACGTTTGACCCCCTAAACCTTCGTGTGACACTTGGTAGGAATGTAGAGTTGAAAGCGTTAAATCTATTAAAAATTAAATTTAGAATTAAGGAACGCCTTAATTCACTGAATCCACATATGCATCTGAAGCCGAATCTCTAATAGTAAAAATTGAACATTTTAGTTTTTTGATTACCCTTTGCATGTGGAATGATATTTTATTTAAAATCAATATGGTAAGCAAATCAGTGCAGGGCCCTGACATGGACTTAGGCAGTAGTACAGTCATGCTTATAAATAACTGTACAGAATTACTAAAGAAATACAGAAACTCTGGTTATGTAGAAGCCTTGAGATCAGCAAAATGTTTGGCAGAAAGATTAAATGTAAAATGCGAATTTAGAAATACCCGATTCGGCCATCTTAATGATTTTAATGGCCAATCACTACAAGAAAGCGAAGAAAAAAAGATTTCAAAACAATGTTTTTAATGTAATATTAGACAACGCAGTCATATCCCTGACAGAAAGATTTCAACAAATGGAAGTTTTATGATAATTTATGATTTTGTACGATAGCAAAAAAAAAAAAAAAAAAAATATATGGGCCATGATAAATTATTAAAATGGCGCAAAACAGTGATATCAATGAATGTGATGTAAATGAAGAGCTATGCCAATAAATCGAGGCGTTGGTCGTAATTTTGGCAACTATGTAACCTGAAAATGTATCTGATAATGCTTTAGGTATTTTGAAGTTTATAAATTCAAACAAAATGCAAGATATGCTAGCAAACTTATGGATTGCATTGCGAATTATGCTAACTTATAACTGTGGAAAGTGGTGAGAGAAGTTTCAGTAAACTAAAGTTAATAAAAACATTCCTGCGATCGTACATGACAGAGACAAGGTTCAATTCGCAGGCAATTCTATCTATCAAAAATGACAAAGTAGCAAAATTGGATTTGTCAGAAATTATTAATAATATTGCTGACATGAAATCTAGGAAGAAGATACATTAAGAGAAATGTTATTGATTTCAGTTAATTAAAGCATTAATGAAAAGACTTATTAAAGACAACTACTGTCAAGAGCAGGGGGAAAGGCTTTTGCTTTCGTAACAGTGGGACAACTGATGATGTTATCAATGGCAAATTCTACATGGGAATCATTCAGGGAAATGCTTATAGAAGCTACTAGGCTTTTCATACCAACTAAGAAACTGTTCAAGGTTTAGACCTAAATGGATATCAGATAAACTGATGAAACTTGTTGGTTGGTTGATATGTTGTTTAATGGCACAAGGGCTACTAAGGCCATATTGTGCCTGATGAAACTTGTGTCAGAGATGCATACAAATTATCGGGTGATACAGACGCCTATGGTAGACATAAACTAGTCTGTAATTAATACAGAAAGGGGATTAGGCAAGCTAAGGCAGATTACGAGAAGTCTCTGGAAAAAATGCAAAGAATAGTAGCAAAGACTTCTATACTTATGATAACATTAGAAGTACGGACTGAATCACATTGGAACACTTGATTTATCCTGCTCAGATTGATTACAAACTGAATAGGTGTTTTGCATCTACATTCAGACATGATGAATTCTTTAGGGAAGGGGATGCCAGAAGTAGATCAAATCTAATGGGGGGGGGGATAAATGATTTCTTGATAAGTGAGAGAAAAGTTAAAAAGAAATTGCTGAAGGTAAACATAAAAAAGGCGCCTTAGTTGGATGGGATCTAACCAATTATACTTAGGGAGGCAATAAAGAAGTAAAAAAACCCCTAGCCATAATTATGACAGATCCTTGGGATTTCCTATGGACTGGAAATGTGCGGATGTAACCCCCATTTCGCAAAAAGGAATAAAAGGGTGACATGAATAATTACAGACCTGTTAGCTTAATTTCCGTTCCAGGGAAAATAATGTAATCACTGGTAAGAGAATAATGCAGGATCATATAGACAAGCCGCAATTATACTGCAGACACAGCAAGGGTTTGTTATTGGGAAATTCTGTTTAACCAATTTGATTGGCTACTGTGATTTGATCACAAAGGAACTGGATGTAAAAAAAAAAAATAATAATAATAATTTTGATATCATATACAGTAAACCCTCGCTAATCCAGATTGAAATATGAAAAATTCTGTTCACAGTTGAGTACTCTGAAAGACACATGGGATTTAGGAAGGCAGATATGTCACTCTTAACTGTGTGCAGAGAGAGAAACGGAACATACATTACATTGTTTTAGATAGTATGAATCAGAGCTGTATTACTCAATATGTTCTACGTTGGTAATAATATTAGTAAATTGATAAGAGGAGTTTACCTCAATATAGTACGTGGAACACTTCCGTATGTACATACGGAAGTGTTCCACGTACTATATTGAGGTAAACTCCTCTTATCAATTTACTAATATTACATTGTTTTGTGTTGTTCGGTATCATTGTTTACTGAGTCGGACGGTTGTTATTACTTATATCGCTTCATTAGCGTACTTCTTTATACGTAATACGTACATAAGTTAACATATTTTATATAATTATGGGTTCTAAAGAATTGAAAAGTGGAATAAAAAGAAAATACGTTACTTTAACTATTATTAACAAGCTCAAAGTGATAGAACAACTTGAAAATGGTGTTCCTGAAAAAAAAAAAAAAAAACGCTGAAGAATTTGGTATTGGCCAACAGACTGTGTCAGATATTAAAAAAACAAAACGAATCTATAAAGACATTTGCTTTAAAATTCGATGTGGGAAGTGATAAAAGCAGTGTATCAAATAGACAAACATTAAAAAAAGCCAAAAGAAATGTTGCTGGAAGAAGCTGCATTTAAACGGTAATTCACAGTAACGACCAAGTGCCGTTGGCGTGCGACGCCAGCGCCACCTGATAAATGTATAAAAGGACAATACATTTATCCATCTATCGATGGATAAATGTATTGTAAGGCAATGGTTAGGCCGGATCCTGAGTACTGTATACAGGTCTGGAAGTCTCATTCTAGGAAAGATGTAGAATGCTGTTGAAAAGACATTGGCGAAGGGAACAAAATGGTGTTATTACCGAGAAAGGCTTCAGTTCTGCAAATTGCAGCGTCTGGCGACTTGACACCTGCGAGGAGATCTGATTGGGGTGCTTAACACCTTGAATGAGTGAGTAAACGCAATGTTAATGGCACATTCTTCCTTTGTTGGGAGTACACACCAGGAGACATAAATTCAAATTGAGGAATTATGATTGCAGGATAGTCGTGGGGAAGTTTGCCTTTATCCAGCGGGTGGTTGATTGTTGGAACAAACTTTTATCTGTTGTTGCGGAAGTGGGTGTGTGAATAAATTCAAGAAATAGAAACTCTCGGAGAGGATAGACAGGCAAGGTGGAGGTAATTGGGGTTTTTTTTTTTTTTGGCTGGTGCTCTATAAGCTTACTTTCTTGTAACATTTGCCCCAATAATACTAAATCATGTTCTGCCATTGATTTAATATACTGTGTCCCTTCTACGCACCAGGACAAGGTGGATTATTGACGTGCACTTGTGAGAGACAGCACTATCTTACAATGCTATCCCACAGCAATGCTCAGCTTACGACGCGTTACAGAATAAGAGTTCGGACCAAAAACCAACAAATGAAGAGTGTTGGTTTGACACCTATCCCAGTTCTGTTTATAGAATCAGTTTCCGATTTCCTCTCAATATCTGTTTGTACTGTCGATATACTCTGAGAATCATGTTAATTGCATGTAAATTTACAATTGAATTTTTCGTTATAAGACAATATAGGCAGATACTAGTGCAGGTTGTTTGTTGTACGGTTTTACGTACAACAAACATACATCGTACATCTATTTACAGATATGTATTAAGTTTATAGCAAGTATTTCATGAAAAAAATTAATTGCTGTATTATTCTAGAGTTTCATTTCATTTAATATACTGTATTCTGTTTCAGACTGCGGAATCTCCGATGCTACCCATACTCGAATTGTAGGAGGGTCAGAAGCACCTTTACATGGCTGGCCGTGGATGGTAAGTTGGTCTATATTAAACTCCTGTAACATTCGAAAGAGAAAAACTCTTGTCAACTCTTTCATTTGGGTAAGAATTACGATGAAAGAAAAAGTTACTCATGTACAAAAGTCAAGTTATAGTTGAGATATAAAAATATTTCAACGTAATCAGTCGAGATTTTAATAAAATTTTGTGTAGGCATATATTAAATGAATAACTTATCACTCCCACCAAAACCAATGAATGTACATTTCATGCATCAACTCATGATAAACAAACAAATTTCCCACCATAAATAAAAGGTTACACGAAGTTTAATAAGAGCTACAATTACCATCTCACTGACACTCAGCCCCACCCCTCATACTATAAATAGGATATTCAGAAGTCAATAGACAATAAATTCCACTTCTCCTTTGAGAATAGATATCAACTTGAAGTTCTTTGTGAGGGGGAGTGACTTGCAGTTCGTTTCGCAAAGCATTGGGGAATGGTCTATGGAGTTGAAATTTAGGGATCTGGCAGGCGGCTATATTCTCTGGACATTTTCCCTTTCCTCAAACTCATCAATACCAACTGAACCTATGGGAAAGAATTGTGGACCACACTGAGGACCATTTTTGAATAACACCTCGGAATGTCATTAGGCTAGGTTAGATGTGCTTTAAACGCCAAAGCAGCCAGCGAGAGCCTGAGACGATAAAATAAATATTAGATAGCCGCCTCCCCCCCAACAAGGTCTGTCAGATTGTTTTGTTCGTGGAAAAGGGAGAAAATAAAAGAAACATTTGTATACCAAATTCAAAGGAAAACGATGTGTGCATTACTGACTTTTGCTTAAAGTACGATTAAACTTCTAGGAGTCAAGAATTGCCAAATTTTAAAGCAGGCTATATACACTTATTGAAGCATTCAAAATACTATTATGAAATATAATCACAGAAAGTTACCACCTTCATCTTAAGCAAACAAGTTGTTTCCCGATTGAAAAAAAGAGAAAAGAAAAGAGGAGAAAAAGAGAGGAAAAGAGGAGAAAAAGAGAGGAAAAAAAAAAGAAAAACAGATCGGAAATTCCCAGACCGAATTCCGACAGTCAGATGAATCTGTTTTTAACTCAGATCAGAGTTATTTTGAGTGTGAATTCAGTTCCTGGTGGACCATGTGGAATAATGACGGGATAACAACTGTGGAATCTGCGGCTTTACTACACATTCATGAATTATATTTAGGTGCTGATGTCTATGGATGGAAAACAAGAAACTGTACATTATATTTCAAGTAATTTGGAAAACTGTCTGAGCAATGTCAGAAAGAAATCCCTCAAGCCCTGTGGATAGTGCTGGAGGGACATTCAATGACGCGAGGAACTTTAAACGGATATTTTCACACGTAGCCAGGTTAGTCAACTTCGAGAGAGGGCTGCGTGGTTTTATCGCCCTCGTGGGTAGCAAGTTGGTATGATCGCCGTCATCCCCACACCAGACGGAAAACACTTGAGTTCGAGTCCCATCGCTGAGGGAAGAATTTTTCTGGGCCTTATTCACAAGCCAGCTGATTTACTCAATCTCAGGCGAAGGTTGCTTGGTCTTTTTCTCCGGGAAACTGTTTTCGTCCAGCAAACAGAAAATCGACAACGGAACACACCCATTTTAAAGACAATATACACGGAGCAATGTGGCCTTGGTCACTGATGCGTCTAAAATTCTACTACAACAACGTGGTTTTATCTCCCGGAAAATCGAGTTTTTCGCCCTGCAGACAGACTACATGCAATTTACAGATGGCGCCTCCGTAGCCAGGTGGGCAGGAGCAGCAGTGCGTAGCACACGCTTCTTGATTAGACCGGGGTTCGAGCCCGTCACCACCAAATAGGGAGGATGCGGAAAGGTCAGGGAATGACCACCGCATATCCCGGAGCAATATGGCCTTAGTTGCTAATGCTCCTAAAAAAAAAAAAAAAAAAAAAAACCAAAAACCAAATTTACAGATACAAGACAACGATACTTCATATCCCTAGTCGCTTAACGCCTAGTACACAAGCCTAATATACCTCCAAATATAATGTGCTTACATGCTTCTAGCGGAAAAACTCCTAAAAATGTCTACCAACCTTCTTATCCGTGGAAGCAACAAGTTCTGCAGGAAAAGTCTCTTCTCTTGACTGACTCATGGCTGGATAGAAGGAGGCAAGTTTACTATTCAGAGCCTTTTCCGAAGAAGTGATATCTTGAGATCAAAATTACCATTCGAACCAACAAGGTATTTCTAACCACTCGATGCATATTCTTTCCTCAATACAAATTATTTTCAAAACGCCTTGAGGAATACATTAGATCCCATCAACCTGTACGACATAATCTTGCTCGTGCAAATGCATACTCTTATATAACAATCCGTGAAACTTTCCTAAATACTACAATATGCTTCGATATCTTTTGCTTATTTGCTCGGGTACAGACTTTGACACTAAAACACAGCGTGTTGAGTGTGTTGGAGATCAACTTCCAATTAACTTCGGAATGTGGCACTCCAGAATGTGATGAAGAAGCATTCATAGTTTGCTCCTGGTACGGTACCTATCTCTGTTCGAATATCTTCTTATTGTTATATCTACACACAAAACACAATGTGAAATAAATATAATGCATAAACTAACAGTCCTCGACAAATTTCTTATCTAACCTTAGCAGAGTTTCATGTTACCATAATGAGCAAAACATTCTATAGCCACCAATACAGAACAAGTGTTATGCTGCCTTTTAAAAAAAAAAAACTTTCAATTACATCAAAACTTGAAAACAACTGGACGAAACATTCTTGTATATCTCAATTAGATACACAATGCGTCCAACAACTTTTATATTTTGTTTTCTAACAGAGAATAATTATGACCGTAAAGCTATTTTTTCATATTTTTGCTTCAACTGTAAACTCTGGTTGCGCGAATAGAACGATTACGAAACAAACCGTCATACTTTTCATGTTTCCATATTTGAAACTTGCTGTACATATTTCATCGATCCAATTCAGAACCTTCCTTGCCTTTCCTTATAAGACGGAAGAAAATTTCAATTTTTCTTATTCTAGGCTGTACTTTATATTAGAAGAGGAAGACGAAATGTTGCAGAATGTGGAGCATCTTTAATAACTAACCGACATGTTCTAACTGCAGTTCACTGCACAGTAGGAAATTCAGGCGAACCGTAAGTATTTTAGTACACGTTATAAGTTTGCATTTATAATAATAATAAGATTCTTTGTTAACATAAATTTTATACAATAGTGATTCCTTAAACAGAAAGCCAGAGGAATCTTACAATTCGTTGTTTATACAAGTGATTTTGTTTTATAATTTCTATTACAATTTCACTCGTTTTCTGTAATTACTATGGGAATTATGAAAGAAAATGGTATTAGTATTTTCTTCTACTTAACATGTAACTTCTACTAAACTTGTGACAGTTATGCAGTGATATGGAGCCGTTACAAGAAAGAAAAGCTTTTTTATTGAAGTGTATTTAAGAGAGACCGTCCATCTTTCTGGTTTCCAAATGTTTCACAACAAAAATTTAAGGGAAAATGCTAAAAAATGACCACATCTAGAAAGCTCGCATTCAATTTATTGAGCTTCCCAAAATCAATCCTGATCATTTCCTTATTGAAAAGATGACGTTCGTGACATCAAAGATAACAATAAATTACATGAAAGTTGAATTTTGCCTGGATGGAATATCACAACAACTTTTAATGTTTTATTAATTAATATAATAATACAAATTAGCCCAGTTATACATATATATAGAAAAATATAAAGCAAATATATATTTTTCCAATGTCTTAACTTTGAATTACTGGAAAGCCACAGACCAGCCTCGTTATCCATCAAAAAAAAAAAAAAAAAAATATATATATATATATATATAATAATAATAAATAAATAAATAAAATAATAATATAAGCTATCTGAGTGTTTCCCTCCTCATGTATATCCCTGTCCAGCTGACTTTTAAATTTCTTAAAACTGTCAGCCTTAACTACCAACTGAGGTAACTTATTCCAGTAATTAACAAATCGTTGGCTAAAAGAAATTCCGACAATCTAGTCTAAACCTCTTACTCCATAATTTAAATTTATGCCCCTATTTCTAAATTCATTTATAATAGCGAAATTTTGCCTTAACTCATTTTATTATCTCCTTTAACAGCCTTATAAACCTCAATTCGGGGCGCCTCCGTAGCCAGGTGAGCACACGCTTCTTGATTAGACCGGGGTTCGAGCCCGTGACCACCGAATATGGAGGATGCGGAAAGGTCAGGGAATGACCACCGCATATCCCCGGAGCAATATGGCCTTAGTTGCTAATGCTCCTAAAAACCAAATAACAAACAAACCACACATTCGAAGTCGTTGCTCATATGGGTGCCCTTTTGCAATCTTAGACGGACACCCCGCTTAGTAAGCGGGTTGCCCATCTTTGAACCCATTCAAGAAGTTCGATGCCTTTTTTTTTAAGGTTGGTCTCTATACTTGGACAGTATTTTAAGTACGATATGTTACAATTTTCTTATACAGTGGCAGAGACGAACTGGCCCAAGCGGCTGGACAGCGACAGTCGCTTGGGCCAAAATATGCCAGTCCACTCCTGTACAGTGGGATTATGACCTTCCTATCTATGCAAGAAAAGTTCGATAAATGATTGATTGGACACCGTTGTGTGTGTTGTTGTTGTTTCAGGCCTCTTCGCTACCAGGGAACGGCTGATTCCTGGCAGTCGAATTTCATCAAGTGTAAAACCTTGTATTTTTTTTTTTTGCATTAAAATATGGCTGACTCCCTGAAGCCTATCCAAGTCAAACTAAAGGAGAGCTTCTGGCGCTGTTCATTTACCACTCTCCCAATTTTTACAACTGCAAATTTTGAAATTGCGCCCTCTTTCCCTTTGTCGATGTCATTTAAGAAAATCAGAAACAAAAGTAGTCTCATAAACGATCCTTGGGGTCACCACCTATAACTTGAGCTAAATCTATAAGACCTGTAGCCCTTCTGCAGTCCATCTTAGAATCTTACCCGTGATCTGGATGTGTTCCAGCTTATACAGTGACCTCCCAAGCGGTACTGTTCTTTGCTGAAAATCCAAGTAACAATGTCGAAATTATTTCCTACATCCAGTTCATAAGTGACTCGAATAAAAATAGCTTACCAGGTTGGTTAAACATGAATTTCTATTTACAAAATTATGCTGCGTTTCCTTCAGAATTACATTTCTATCCAAATGAACCTGTACCTCACTCGAGTCCACGATTTTCCCTACCATGGAAGTTATACTGATCGGTCGTTAGTCAATCATTTCACTCGAATCGCCTTTATGTATTGACGATACATTGGCACTTCTCCAATTCCTCCTGAATCAAATTATACCCTCATAATTAGCATTAAAGGTACGATGTATCTCAAATTGGCCCTTCTCAAAATTACTGGGTATATACTACAAACTCCAAGGACCTTACTTGTCTTTAAGCTCAAAGTGTTTCTAATAAACATTCTATAATTTTAGTATTGCTAATTTTATAGTGTTCAGCCTCACTCGCACAACCTGTCTTCACTATGCAGGGTTTTTCGTCTGTAAAGTCGATGCGAAATACTTGATCAATTCATCAGCAATATTAGTTGGGTTATCTAAGACCTTTCCCACGCATTACGCAAAGGTCCGATCTGATTTATTTTCTTCTTTATATTCACATACATACCTGAATTTTAGCGAAGTATTAAGTAATTACTAATTTTTTTTTTTTTTTTTTACCGTAGTACCTCAATGCTTTATTCTTTTCGTTGGTTCCTTCACTGGTTGTCATAACTCCTATTACAGACTGTGTCAATTTATATACTTCAGATCCTTCTTCTGAAATATATATATATATTTTTTAAATTTATTATTTAACTTCAACCAAAAGTTTATTCGGTTACACACACAACCTTCTTTCTTTGTGTTCAATTTCGTCCATGTTTTTGCTCTCTTTTGGAATTTTCACTTTATATCCTTATACACTACTCTATTTCTCTCTGATTCATTGTTAGCTTGCTTTTCCTTTTCAAAACAGTCATATTCTTTGTATGCCGCTTGCGTAAAACTCAGAATTTCCTCTTGTAATACGTTACCTTCTATCTTGTTATCATATTGCTTGTGATAGCTAGTATTACTAGCTATCACAATTGCATTTAAATTTTTAACTCTCATTACAGCGCTATCATCAATTATAACTTTG
This sequence comes from Mastigoproctus giganteus, assembly GCF_048544385.1. Classification (NCBI taxonomy): domain Eukaryota; kingdom Metazoa; phylum Arthropoda; class Arachnida; order Uropygi; family Thelyphonidae; genus Mastigoproctus; species Mastigoproctus giganteus. Next base: position 65,843,121 of record NC_143575.1, read on the forward strand.
ATGAAATGAGAAAAACCGCATTCTATGTCTGCACTACCCTTCATCGATGTACAAAAGTAGTGCAGACTCTTCATACATCACGCTCTTAACTACTACCATTGGATAGCAAAGATTTCGAAATGAAGATTTTTACTTTGGAATAAAGCCCAATACTGATAAGTTCTTTGATACTCTTTCACTATGGCTGGAGGAGCTTCCACTCATCTATGAGTGGGTCGACCTCAATATCCAATGGAAAAGCAATAACTATATTAATAGATACATTTGCTGTTTTTATATTTAGGTTGCAAGCTGGATCACTGACCATTCGTCTCGGTGAACATAATCTGAACAGCGACGATGATGGGGCGCAACCAATCGACGTTGGTGTCGAGTCAGTAATAAGACATGAGAATTTTTCGTCAAGAACTTACATAAATGATATTGCTATACTGCGTTTAAACAGACAGGTTCAGTTTTCCCGCAGGATCAGTCCAGTTTGTCTACCTTATGGAAATGTGAGAAGGGTACAGTTCACTGGTCTTGGAGCATTTGTTGCAGGATGGGGAACAACATCATTTAGTAAGTTACATAACAGTAGCAAATTACCCAGAATTTATTTATATACAGGAGAAAGTTATATACAATGTTACCTTAACTTTATACTAATATTTACAAATTATTTTAACGTTTACAATTGATTCATTTGTATAAACTACCTTCTTAATGTTTAATTATCATGTAGAATGAGTTTAGCAACCAACGTACTAAAGGTTAATTTTCTGTATTTTTAAATTTAACTATTATAAAGTACAAAATGAGAGAGTTGGTAACCAAAGTAAACACTACATTTTTAAGGTTAAACTATAAGACGCAATATAATCGAGAATGAAAGATAGCTAATAAACACTAAGTAATACTAAACACATTTTATTAGGTACGTTTACCCTTTTTATGAAATGGAACGCTTCTTTAGTAACAGTATCAAGGGTTCATATCATTTGACATGAAGCAGTTTTACAAGGATTCTGCATACGTACAGTTTAGTGCGAGAAAGGGCAAGACTAAAGATTTAAGTGCTTTTGAAAGTGGCATGGTAGTGGGCACCAGAAGCGCCGGATTGAGTACCTTGGAAACTGCAACCCTGTTGAGGTTTTCACTTACCACTGTGTCTCGAGATTGATCTAGTAACCAAATAATATCCAGCCATGGAGATCCTGTGGCTGGAAACAGTTCAACGATGAGAGAGACTAACAAGACTTGTACAGACAGGGTAACCAAAGGAATACAGTCAGTTAAATAACAACCCAGTATAACAGTGGTAACCGAACAGGGATTTCAGGATCGATACGTAGTCATACTTTGTTACTGATGGGATATGGCAGCCGACGACAGAACCATGTTCCACTCCCGTTAGCAAAAACAAGAAGGTACGGTTATAGTGGACTCAGGAACACCAAGGGACAGCGAAAGATTGAAAAAACATTGTCTTGTGTCGCGAATACTGGTTCCCGTTTCACGCTGATGGACAAGAATATGGCGAAAACAGCATGAGTCCATGGACCTATCCTGCCAGGTGTCAACAATGTAGGCTAGTGGTGGCATAGCCTACATGTGGGGAGTTTATTCGTAGGGCACATTAGTTCCCTTGATACTGGAGGAGCAACATTTGGATTACACAGGTTTATCTAGAAATTGTTTCTAACCAGGCGCATCACTTCGTGGTTACGTTGTATTTGTGAATGCGTTCTTCCAACAAGCTAGAATTGTACAAAACGGGTAGGAACATGACAGCAGAGTCAGCCTATTGTAATAATCACCAGATGTAAATCCGGAGATGTGAATCTGCTATATTCAGTTAATTTACAGCATTATGACTACTTGCCATTATTCCCTTGTGGTTCGAATAGTATTCCAACTGTAAAGATCATTGCAAAGTACATAATCAGCTGATTATGTACTTTGATTATGAACCCCTAGCATTTTTGCTTTGATGGGCATTGCATCACGCATTCATGTAAAAATTTACGTATTTTCGCTGATTGCAATAAAGATATTATATACGGTGCTTGAGATAGAGTATTACTGTAAAACCAGGATTGCAGACATGCCAATAAAAATAGTGATAGGTTTTGAAAAGCAATATTAAAGTTGGCCAAAATACTTGTGTTGAGTTTAATGGCTATTGAGAAATTAAACATGCAAAATTTGAATTATTTTATTTTTAATTAAGTTTTTCACCATTCTATTAAGTATAAAAGATTAAGTAATTATTTCATAAATTGAACTGAGTACTGAAAGAATACTTCGGCATTAAAGTGGTTCACTTTTTTTTTTCTTTTTTTTTTCCCTCAATTTACACATCTGCATGCACACAAATATGTAAATTGAAAAAAAAAAAAAATAAAAAATAAATAAAAAATAAATAAAAAATAATAAATTCGCTATCAAAGGAGAAAAAATAGTGTACTTTGTTTGCTTTGAAAGCGAATATTTACATGACAATGTTAAATAGAATTGGCATATAAAGCAACTGTTGTTAGAATAAGTATATAAATGGCCAAATGATGATGCAAGGAAGCAATGCCACTGCTAAGAAAGAAAGAAAGAAAGAAAAAAAAAAAAAACTCGTACTTTCATTAAGAATATTAATTAATTATAACATTATTAATTACAACCCTGCGTATTATTTATGCTAAATGAAATATTTCATTTTTTATTTCGTTACATTTCAAACTTAAAACAATGAAACTGGAATAAAACTAATAAAAGAAATACTAAAACGAAACTTATAAACATAATAGAAGATACAGAACTTAATTTAAAGCTAAAAGCTGTGTATCATAAGGAAATAATGTCTATAAAACGCATTAAAATTGTATTTATTCAGAATATTATGGTTTCGTTTTCATCCAAAAGATGCAATTTAATCTTTACTCACCCCGGAATATATGGACGGAGTGAAGTAGTTTCCTGTACACAAAGCTCTTAAGATTTGACACATTGACTTGGTAATAATCCAAACAGCAAAATAAAACATACAAACCCAATGTAGACTCCACGTGTGTGACCACGCTGCGGCCGGAACTGCATATGTGACTTTCGTTGTGAACTGATAACATAGCCGACTAGAGCACTGGGACTTTAGTAGGCTATAACTGATGGCCGAGGGGCTTAGAGGGGAACAGGCATCCTGTGTGTTATCAGACACTCAGCCTAAAACACTGATGGATCCAATATCTCTCTATTACAGAAGATTTAGGAGAAGTCCGGTTGGCCTGCCTCCCTAAAATCCACTCATGCACACCTTCTCGATGGTAAGCCCTGTTACGTCACTTAGGTGGCAAGAACGTGTAGAGTGGTTCTCTTCAAGACGCCTGGTCAGCGTGAAGAGGAAAAGACCAAACCCTCCAGCAATGAGAGCACAACAATACAAATGGCCCTCAGTCCCCAGCAGCTTTCACTCTCAATCTTACGGCAGCGAGAGGATCAGAGTGGAAGCAGAGGGTGCTAAGAATCTCTGGGTACGACCAGGCTGCCATGCACGGAAATTGAACTTGGCCTGTTATAACGTACGATCACTCATCGGTGAAGACAGGATATTAGAGCTGGAAAAGGAATTAGAAAATGTGAATTGGAATATCATCGGTTTGGCTGAAACAAGAAGAAGAAATGAATCACTTATAAGTTTATCAAGTGGAAATCTGCTGTACACCAATGGAAACAGTGAAAGGAGTGAAGGTGGAGTTGGGTTTCTGGTCCATAAAGATTTTAAAAACAACATTTTGGAATTCAAAAGTACATCACCAAGGGTGTCAAGACTAATACTCAAGATTTCTAAGAGGTACAAGCTAAAGATTATAATGATTTATGCACCAACATCGAGCCATGATGAAGAAGAGGTTGAAGAAATGTACACTGAAATTGAGAGTCTTCTAGATGAGCAGAAAACCCACTACACTATTATTATGGGGGACTTCAATGCTAAGGTTGGAAAAAGGCAAAACAGCGCAGAAAGAGGAACTATAGGAAATTTTGGAATTGGTGAAAGAAATAAAAGAGGTGAAAGACTTGTGGAATTTGCAGAATCTCAAGGAATGTCAGTAATGAACACTTTTTTCAAGAAAAGGGTGAACAGAAAGTGGACATGGAAGAGTCCAAATGGATTAACAACTAATGAAATCGACTTCATCCTCACTAACAGAAGATATATTGTGAATGATGTTACCGTCCTGAATAAGGTAAATGTTGGAAGTGATCACAGAATGGTAAGATGTACACTTGATATAGATGTAGGAAAGGAAAGGAAAAAACTGACTCGAGTAAATAATACAAAGGTCTTTGAAATAACTGAAGAGGAGAAAAAGCAGTATGTACTGGAACTTAAGAATAAGTTTGAGCTTCTGCAGACTGCTCAGGACCAAGATATCGACGAGGAATATTACAACTTTCTGAAAGTGATAAAGCCCAAGAAACCTATAGGGAAACAGAAATCCAAAGAAGAAAAAATTAGTCAAGAAACACTTGTCATGATGAACCAAAGACGACAAATGAAGAGCAAGAAAAACACTGACAGGGAGAAAATTGAGTATACTGAGTTATGCAAAGCCATTAGAAAGAGACTCAGAGAGGACATAAGAAGATTTAACACAAGAAAAGTAGAACAAGCATTAAGGGAAAACAAAGGATTTAAATCAGCAGCCATGAGCAGTAATACAGAAAGACAAATGATACTGAAACTGAAGAATAGCGATGGTGTACTTATAAACAGCAGAGAAGGCATAATTCAAATAGCAGAAGACTACTATAGAGAATTATACAAGGAGCGAGGGAATGATACCAGCAGTGGGAAAGATGGATTGCAAAGTAGCAACACATACAACATACCCGATATTCTTCCTGATGAGGTAGAGCATGCATTGAAGAAAATGAGGAATCGGAAAGCCCCGGGGGAAGATGAAGTTACTGTAGAGTTGTTAAAATTGGGAGGAAGAGACATAACACAAAAACTGGCAAGGCTCTTCACAAAGTGCATTAGAAAAGGTGTGATGCCTAAGCAGTGGAATAATGCAATCATAGTTTTGCTGCATAAGAAAGGAGATAAATCAGAAATTGGAAATTATAGACCAATTAGCTTGTTATCCCATATCTACAAGTTGTTCACAAGGGTCATTACTAACAGATTAGAAAGAATACTTGATGAGAATCAACCGAAAGAGCAAGCTGGCTTAAGGACAGGATTCTCAACTATGGATCACCTTCACGTAATATCACAGCTAATGGAGAAAGCAAATGAATATAAAACACCATTATGCCTGGTATTTGTGGATTATGAAAAGGCATTTGACTCCATACAGCATAAGGCAATGTTTCGGGCACTGGAAAGACAAGGTATAGATACTCCATATATTATGATTTTGAAGAAAATATATGAGAGTGCTACATCCTTTATTAGACTAGACAAAGACAGTAGCAAATTTAAAATCGAGAAAGGAGTTCGACAAGGAGACACAATATCTCCGAAGCTGTTTACTGCTGCCCTTGAGGAAGCTTTCAGAAGATTAGACTGGTCGCAGAAAGGAGTCAATGTGAACGGAGAGTACCTAAACCATTTACGATTTGCAGATGACATTGTGGTCATAAGCCACGATCCGAAAGAATTAGAGGAAAATCTTAATCAGTTATGCACAGTTAGTAAGGATTTTGGACTAAAGATGAATATGGCTAAAACAAAAGTAATGATGAACAAGTATGCCACGGAAAGGGAAATAATGATTGAAGGAGCAGTAATTGAAAAGGTGGAGTCATATACTTATCTGGGACAAGTTATTAGCTGTAATAATGATAAATGGCTGGAACTCAAGAGAAGAATAAATTTTGGATGGATAGCATTCAGGAAATATAGTCACATACTGAAGAGCAATATCCCAGTTTGTCTGAAACGTAAAATAATGAATCAATGTATACTCCCCACCATGACTTATGGAAGTGAAACTTGGGCACTCACCAAAAGAATGGAAGAGAAGCTGAGAACTACACAGCGAAGAATGGAACGAATTATATTGGGAATCAGACTGTTAGATAAGAAGAGAAACACATGGATTAGGCAGCAAACTCAAGTAAAGGACATTCTTATCAAAACTAAAGAACTAAAATGGTCTTGGGCAGGACACATAGCTCGAAGACATGATGACAGATGGACTAAGAAAATAACAGAATGGTACCCAAGAGGAGCTAGAAGAAAACCTGGAAGACAAAGGCGGAGATGGATAGATGAAATTCATGAGTTTTTGAGTAGTAAATGGATGGCCAGTGCTCAAAACAGAAGAGAACTGGAAAGTTGCTGGAGAGGCCTTCATCCTGCAGTGGATTGAAAATGGCTGATGATGATGATGATGATGAACTGATGGCCTAGATCAGCGGTGGCCAACGAGTCTATCGCTGATTTAATTTCGGTCGATCGAGACGAATTTTAAATATACAGTCATCCCTCGATTTGTGCACCTTGTGCAATGAAATTTTTAAGATGGTAGATCGCGGCACATTTTGAAGGAAAAAAGTAGATCGCATCACAAATTAAGTTGGCCACTCCTGGCCTAGATGACGTCAACAAACAATATGGAGGGGGGCTTTTCTCAACTTCACAGTAATGTAGAAAATCAAGCTTTATGGGCCATTTTGTAGGTAACTACTTACCTTTACCATCTGTTGCTTAATCTGGTGGGCAGTTAGCCTATGAAGCGGGAGAAATTTATGGTCCTTAGAATACTGTATAGTGGACTTACATACGATATACTGATATCGTAATTCAAACCCACAAGAATACGGGAATACATAAAACACATCTGTTCACTCTGGTTAAACTAGCTCAGGGTTTGTAAAGGGTTCAGGAAACGGAGAATTCGAAAACTACGGTCGCCCTTTTGATGGTTCTATTTCTCCCCCTCCCTCTCTCCAGACAAAAATATAAATATTTTTACCACAAAAACGTATACACTCCATGAGAGATATTCGTCTAATTCATTTTCATCAACCTTTTTAATTAAAACAATATTTAAAAGATACAGACTATGATGAATTTCGATTTTAATACGAAGCATTTACACTATTCATTTAGTTAATTTTCCTCAACTACTTTTAAGTAAACTTATAGCCTTTAAAATCCTTTTTATATTATACTCCCTCCCCACATGAACTTAAGTTCAGAATAGACATACTGAAATAATTTTTTTTCTCGCCCTGTCCTTTGCGTATAACTTAATCATCACGATGTTGGTACATGTATATCTCAACGCTTATTTATAACGATGTTTGAACTCTTATTTCTTTTTTTTTTTTTAGATGGACCAACTAGCCCTGTATTGATGGAAGCACGGATAAGGATCTGGCAACAAGGAAACTGCAGAGCAGCTTACCGAAATGATTTAACAATTACCGCTGTGTATATATGTGCTGGAGAGGATGATGGAAGCCGGGATTCTTGTCAGGTATAAGAAACTTTTATGCTATCAGTATTCCCCCCTCCCTCACAGATAACTACATGTTCCATAAACCGAAAAGGGGAGAAACTAATTGGAAATTTGCTTAACCAGTTTTTGACAATGACAAACTAATAAATAGCAAGTACTTCAATTACATGTTCATCCTGTTAATTTCCCAATATACTGTACACCTTTTTAACCTTAATACACTATAATACGTAAGACCAAATATGACAAACTTATATGTCAAGTTTTACACAGCAGATTTTTTTATTGAAATGGGCTTAAATGAAAGCTTGAGTTATACAGATTTCCAAAAAAAAAAAAAAAAAAAATTCTAAAATCATGCATTTTTTAAATTTAATAGTGGTTACACATGAACTAGGAGCAGTCAGAATTTTGTAGATAATGGCTTAATTATTTTCTAATGAATAAGATTCTCTCTAAAGTACGAATCTGTAATAAATCATACGCTATTATAACACTTTATTTGCCATAGTATTCTTATCCCGATATTTGACTACTTGCTGTAACAGTAACAATAAACTTGTCTGCTTTGTGTATTATATTATATCACTCCTGTACGTACTTAGTGGCAAAGGATGGCATAAATAATAATTATTATAATAATATACTGATAGCATATTAACAGCAACTCGCATACCTATTTTTTTTTTTGTATTTTTTCTTCAAAAATATGTTTTTAGAATAAAAACGTTTTTCTTCTAAAAACATATTTTTGAAGAAAAAGTGGTGGATATTATATGAAATTCAATTTATTAAGGTGATATTGACTGAAGAAAATATAAATATTGATTTCGGCAAAAAAACTGGGCACATATTACTAATGGACACAATAATAGCAACTGTTACTGTTAAGTAACTGTGATTCGTCTAAGACCTTAGGCCACTTGTAAAGGATGGTGAGAAACAGTTATTGGGCATCAGGCTTGTTTCATAACTTAATCCTCTACCTACGCGATATTTCAAGTGAACTACATGTATTAGAAGGCAATGTGAAATCACTGAAGGGAGAATTTCTGCTTACAAGAGCAATCTCCTCATTTTGTTGTTGTAGCTCTTCAAAAAACAGTAAAGATGGAGGGAAAAAGTGGTGTTACTCATGTACAGTTTAACAAAATTAAGACTGTGGAAGAATATGAAAAAAAAAAAAAAAAAAAAGTAAAAATCTCTGAAATTGTTGGTATAGAGAACAGTTGGGTATGTTGTTATTTGGTTTTTAGGAGCATTAGCAACTAAGGCCATATTGCTCCGGGATATGCGGTGGTCATTCCTTGACCTTTCCGCATACTCCGTATTTGGTGGTGACGGGCTCGAACCCCGGTCTAATCAAGAAGCATGTGCTACGCACTGCTGCTCCTTCCCACCTGGCTACGGAGGCGCCACACACAGTTGGGTAGCAGTTAAATAAAATGGCGGAATTTGGAGAGCTCGAAACGGAGGTACAAGTAAATGTGGGGGGGGGAAAAAAGTCCAAGAGCATTTATTTACCTTGATATTTGCATAAGGCAGATAGTAAAGGTGATTTGCTTATTGTGAAAGTCTTGTCAAACTTTCACAGTTTGGCAAGACTTGCAAGTAATAATAAGAATAAAGTAGATTCTGATTATATGGGGTGATTGGGAAATACGATTAACCTGGATAATCCGAAACATGAAAGAAGAAAAACAAGGAACTGTCACAAAAAGGTATATTAATATACTTGTATTCACATTTATAAAAGTGCACTAAAGCGAGATAAGATTTTATATAAAATTTATAACGACCATATAATTTTTTGTGTGAAAACGAAAACAATGAAGTTTGCTTTCGTCTAGGTTTGCCTTCTTTCGACTAGTACTACATAAATTTCGAAGTATTATTTTGTTGTTTGGTGTAGTTGAGCAGAGACTTGTTACAGTTGACAATTTAACACCTTTAACGTAACTGATGAGGTGAAATTTTTGTTCAACAGAAAGAACAGCCCTTATCTGTTTTAACATGACGGACGCACACAAAATAAAATCTCTGGGAACAATGTTCAGAATGTGCAGAACTAAAACTGAAGGATTACTGAAATATGACTGAGGCAGCAGGAAGAAAGCAAGGAGGGGGGGGGGAGATGCGATTTCTGAGAAATGAATGTCTACAGGAATTACAAAATGTAATAAAAAAAAAAAAAACATCTATAATGGATTCCATGTATTTCTTTCTGCTATTCTACTTAGACTGATTTATACTTCTGTGGGCCGGAAGGACTCCTGTTAATTCACAACCCAGATAATCGTAAGTCTATTGTGAAAACAGCTGGTAGAATTGTAAGGTGAAAGTTGAAGGAAATTGATTTGAAATTATATTGAATAATTATAGAGCAAATGCTCACTAAAAACAGCGGTAGGCACGAGTTTCAAGAGCTAAACACCAGCACTTGATCCGAAGAGTGGAACAAAGTTTTGTTGAGTGATGAAACAAAACATTAACTTGAGTGGCAACAAATTAAATTTTTTTCATAGGTTTTATCCCCTATGATAAGATCAATGAAACCAATGGTGACAGAGGATATGGTAAGAGAAATGGAGGAAAGAAGGAAATGGAAAAATACTCATACCGAAGATGCAGGAAGAAGAGAAGGATGGACAGAGAGATTAACAACAGACATAAACGAGTAACAGATGAAGCGGATGAGGGATGGTGGGATGGGTTTTGTTGAGAAATATTAGTCTTAAAAAAGTTAGGAAAATATGATTTAATATATGAGAGCATGTAATGTATTTATGATTTAATGAATGTGAGCATGAAGGAAAAAAAAAGTGGTGATGGTAATTTGAGGTTTTATGGTGTATTGGAAACCTAGGTCATGATGCTCCAACAAAGATAAAAAAAGAAGTCAGGCTGTCATACGAGGACGGAATGGGATGGTACCAAGAAAACCAGAGGAAATAAGGGGGGATGGGTGAAATGTATGAGATATTTATATGGATCAGACGAGAGTAGGAAGATAATGTAAAAATGGTGGATCGGGACAACTTATAATGGAACAAGACGTAACAGCAGCACTAAAAGAAATGAAGGGAAATAAAGGTAGTAGGTATTGATTTTCCATAGAGTTTATAAGGTTACTAGGGGACTAGGACAAGAGAATTATGTAGGTTAGCGTATGGACAAGGGGGAATGACCAGATGTGAAGACTACAGCAATGATTCCGACGGAAAAGAAAAGCCATTCAGCGAAATGTAAAGATTTTACAACTATTAACTTTGGTACCACACGCAGCAAAGACAATGCTAAGATTATTAAATAGAAAGATAAGGATGGAGGAAAACTCAGGAGACAGTTTGGTTTCAGGAGGGAAGGAACAAGGGGCTTCAGAAAGACATCTAGTAGTGCACAAAGATGTATGACGATGGCATCTAATAAATGCTATATTTGGTTATTATTATTTATGGTGTGAAATATGTTGAGGGTCTAACGGCTCCTGGGATTTCTCCCATCTCCGCGAATGTTCTATGTATCGGTGACAGTACCCTGTAAAAGCCAGAGATTTAGAAGTGTGTGGGTCATGTGTAGTGTTACAAGTTATGCCCATTGTTTATCCGGCTTATTAGCCGCCGCGGTCCCTGCCAAACATACTTAGTGTAAAGTGTGTTTGGGGTCAAACGGCACCAGGGGTTCCCCCATCTCCGCGTAGTTTACATTGTCAGGTGATACAGTACGCTGTAAAGGCCAGAGATTTAAAAGCGTGTGGATAATGTTTAAGTGTGGTGTTTTGTACCGTTGTTCCTCTGGCCATTTAGCCGCCGGACCTCTGCTAAGACCCGACGTTGCCCCACTTTCGCCCCGTGGATGCAGACCAGGTACCCAGTATTATAAGTTCACTCTGGCAGGTCCTGCCACCCAGTTTCCTGAGATTTCAGTGGCTAGGACCAAAAAAAAAAAAAAAAAAACCGCACGAGCGCAGTTTAAATTCGATTGCAACAGGATGACGCTGAGCATGAAAATGAGGTCGAATATTTGGCGAAAAAGTTTTGGTTCGGACTAAATTTTGACGTGGGGCGAAAATCAGTGGGGCATGCCCATGCCCCACCAGAGGGAAAAGGAGGGGTGGAGAGTGGGGGAGGAGACAGGGAGGACGTCGCCTCCCCACCTCGCCGGGGTGGGAAGAAAATGGTGCACACGGCAAGGGAGCCGGCTCAGATCGCCAAAATGCCACCGCAGCAGCTAGTCAGCAACTTGTCTCATCCAAGGTGGCGATGCATGGCAGGTACTGACACTAACGCCAGCTGATCTGTCTTTCTGTGCTACTGCCATTTGTGAGATGTAGTCTCTCCATGATTGGTGCCGGAGATCACGTTATGTCTCAGGACGTCAGGTCAGCATTTAGGCGATTACTGGGGAGCCGATCCGTCTTGGGTGGCTGGCATTTCCGGGTGTCCATGTGATGGTATCTTTTCCAGTTTACTGGCCCATGAGTTCCAAGTTCCGGAAAAGTTTCGTCTTTGGATCTGTCTCTTCAGTATTCTAGTTTCTTGGGGTGTGGTCAGTTCCAGTCATTGAGTCTTAAATCTGTGTGAGCAAAATGCTCTCTAGGTCCGATGAGGAAACGATGGTTACGTTGTTTGCTGTTGCCTTGGTTGCGGCACAGGGAAGGTCCTTCTTCTGCCGAAGAGGTCTTTCGCAAAATTGTTAAGGCCTTATAACTGTGTTATTCTTCCAGTACACGGTCCTCCTGATTTAGTAGCATGTACTGGGTTTCTCTAATTAGACGGCAGCGTAGATCGTCATATAGATTACAGTAGTGCATCAGATGCTCCCACGTTTCTGTTTGTTCACAGTGGCATAGGGGTGTATCGCTTAGCCCAAAGTCTGCTAGTTTCTGTCTGATGTCACCATGGTCAGTGAGCAAGCAAGTGGTTAATAGTCCTGGTGAGAGCCAGTGCCAATAAACTGGATATACAGAGTGTATTTTTGGCCCGAATTTTCTGGTGATTGCACCCTTTGGTGAATTTTCCCATCGTGTTTGCCAAGTTTGTTGGAGGTGCTGGGTAATTCTCCTTTTTTCTATTTGGTGTCATTTGTGAGGTCTATCGTAAAGTTCAGGCAAGTGGCAGTTTGTCCTTTGGAGAGAGATGGCAAAGGATTCCACAACGAACGACTTCCAAGTCCAGAGGAAGGGCGCCCATGACGACCTGGAGTGCGTGGGTGCTGACTGTATTGCACACTCTGGATATAGTGAGCAGAATGTATCGTTGCGTAGTTTCTAACTTTCTTCTGTTTGTTGCGGTTATTGCTTTTGGATACCAGGCTCCCGATGCATATAGGATGACTGGCAGGAAGACTGTTTTGTGGAAGAGGGAGAGGGTCTTCTTTCTCAGGCCCCATATCGTCACCGTCCTCCCCACACCGGGTGGAAAAGCTTCGGTTCGAATCCCGTCGATGACGCGAGAAATTTTAATGGGCTTTTTTCACTCCGTGACTGAGTTAGTGGGTCTCAGGCGTAGATAGCTAGGTTTTTACCCCCAGAAAACTGGGGTTTTTCGTCCAGCATACAGACAAATCGACCATGAACACACGCAATTAACAGACTTAAGACACAGCACGACAGATGAATTTAATTATTCGGGTGGCCTAAATATAATAGTTTTTTTTTTATCAGACCCCAGTCTTATGACAAATGGGCCTGGTGTACTGAGGTCTATGGTTAAAAAGAATACAATGATATAAACCAGTAAAACATATTTAATACATAACACAATAAAATACAATAGAAGCTTTCGAGACAGTTGCGTCTCTTTATCAACTAATTTTACTAAATTTTTTGAATACAACGGATATAGCCGTGCGTGCAGTGAGGCGCGTTATTCGTTCAAGCTGCTTTCCTATTGTTGTCACACTAGGAACATTTCCTATTGTTGTCACAGCGCATGTCACACGGACATGCGCTGTTTTACTTCACTGCTTGTCGACTTGTAAAACTGTTGTCTCTAGGATGGGGTGCAATCTCATGCCTTTGCAGCGGTTTATGGCCTTCGGATTGTTCAATATGGCAAGTGACTCTAGCCATAGGCAGTGGCGAAAGTGTCGTGAGTGGGCTATTATTTCGCAGTCACGTTTGGGATTGAGATCGTGGTGGGTGGCCCAGAAATGCTCCGCGACTGCGGACTGGTCCGTCTCAGCAAGGCGGATTGCTTTCTCATGCTCCTTAAGGCGATCTTGAAGACGTCTTGATGTCTCACCGATGTAGCAGCTGTTACAGTCTCTGCAGGTGATGCGGTATATTATATTGCTGCGTAAGAGAGGTGTGACAGGGGTCTTCACATTGGAGATAAGAGAACATAGATTTCTGCAGAGTTACTGTACGCATTTGATGAGGTAATCTCTGAGGATTCTTGAGATCAGTCCTGACACGCCTGGAATGTAGGCGGTTGGTGTATTGCCTGGTTCGGGGGTCTTGGGTGGGCTGAAAGTTCCTGTGCTTGTAATAGGCACCTGTGTAGCATGTGGGTTGGATAGCCACATTTGGTTAGGTCTGCCTTCACACGAGAGATCTCGCTGCGTCTAATTGCATCAGTGCTGGAATGGTTATAAGCCCTGGAGAATAGAGTGCGGTCAGTGCTGTTGAGATGACTGGGTGCATGGCCGGATCTGTAGTTTGTAAATTGTCCGCACCACATAGGTTTACGGTATACCGAAGTCTTCAGCATGCCACTGGCTGCAACTACCACAGTTCTATTGATTGTCAAAAATCCATAAACTAGGTGTTCCCCTCAGATCTATAGTATCCTGCTGCAATGCTCCAACGTATGAGCTGTATAAGTATAGTGCGCGCCTCCTATCACCTCTTGTTGGAAATATCACACACACCGTCAAAAATAGCGGTGAATTCATCCACCTCATTAAAGACCTTTAATGAGGTGGATGAATTCCTGACAACACCGTCATGGCATCGTTTGATGTGGTTTCATTATTTACTTCAATTCCCGTCCAACAGGCCGTACACTGCGCAAGGAGGCTCCTCGAGAACGACTTAAGCCTCTCAACCAGAACATCACTATCGACCGATGACATCTGTACCGCCCTCAACCTATGTTTATCAAGCAGCATCTTCATTGTTCAGGATTCAGTCTACCAACAGGTGCATGGCTCTGCTATGGGTGCCTCTGTTAGTTCCGTAGTAGCCAACATCGCCATGGAAGATTTGGAGAACAGATACTCCTGAACCCACCTGTGCCTATTACAACATGGTGCAGATACGTTGACGATATTTTCACTGTAATCTCACGTGGCTCTGAAACAGCATTACTAGAACACCTGAATTCCCTATCTAATTTCATCCAGTTTACCATAGAGTTAGAAGTCAACGAGTCACTCCCGTTCCTGGATGTCTTAGTGCAGCGCGTAGGCCCACGTCTAGAGACTTCGGTATACCGTAAACCTATGTGGTGCGTACAATTTACAAACTACAGATCCGGCCATGCACCCAGTCATCTCAACAGCACTGATCGCACTCTGTTCTCCAAGGCTTGGAGCCATTCCAGCACTGGTGCAATTAGACGCAGAGAGATCTCTCGTGTGAAGGCAGACCTAACCAAATGTGGCTATCCAACCCACGTGCTAGACAGGTGCCTATTACAAGCACAGGAACTCGCAGCCCACCCAAGATCCCCGAGCCGACCGGGCTAGCCGGGTGGGTAAAGTGCATGCCTGGCAACCTAAAGGTCGCGGGTTCGAACTCCACCTCGGGCTTGGATCAAAGTACTGCAAAAACCTTGAGAGGTGCATTATAGCCACAGAAGCTGATGCGCCAACAATTACCAAACAAAAAAAAAAAAAAAAAACCCAAGACCCCCAAACCAGGACAATACACCAACCGCCTACATTCCATACTATCCAGGCGTGTCAGGACTAATCTCAAGAATCCTCAGAGATTACCGCATCAAATGCGTACAGTAACCCTGCAGAAACCTACGTTCTCTTATCTCCAGTGTGAAGACCCCTGTCACGTCTCTCTTACGCAGCAATGTAATATACCGCATCACCTGCAGAGACTGTAACAGCTGCTACATCGGTGAGACATCAAGACGTCTTCAAGATCGCCTTAAGGAGCATGAGAAAGCAATCCGCCTTGCTGAGACGGACCAGTCCGCAGTCGCGGAGCATTTCTGGGCCACCCACCACGATCTCAATCCCAAACGTGACTGCGAAATAATAGCCCACTCACGACACTTTCGCCACTGCCTATGGCTAGAGTCACTTGCCATATTGAACAATCCGAAGGCCATAAACCGCTGCAAAGGCATGAGATTGCACCCCATCCTAGAGCCAACAGTTTTACAAGTCGACAAGCAGTGAAGTAAAACAGCGCATGTCCGTGTGACAACAATAGGAAAGCAGCTTGAACGAATAACGCGCCTCACTGCACGCATGGCTATATCCGTTGTATTCAAAAAATTTAGTAAAATTAGTTGATAAAGAGACGCAACTGTCTCGAAAGCTTCTATTGTATTTTATTGTGTTATCTATTAAATACTTTTTACTGGTTTATATCATTGTATTCTTTTTAGGCCCCAGTCTTTGCGAGTTATTCTCGCGAAGAGAGAAGAATATCTTCTAACTTTGTTCCGGTTGTAGTTAATGTGGGGGGAGGTAAAAGATAAGTCCTTGTCCAGGATGACGCCAAGATACTTTAACTCTGTTGTTAATTTAATTGTGATCCCTTGGATTTTTATTTCGGCTGGCCTCCTGATGTGCAGTGCCCCGTTGTTGTTGGGGATATTGTCAGATTATTTTGGCTGGTCCATTGTTGCAGGGCAGCAAGCGCCTGGTTTGCGGTGATAGTTTTTGGCCTTATAGAGGATACAAAAATTTTCTGAAGTGGCATCTGCCGTGCGTAAAATTTTGTTTATACGTCACGCCGAGTGTTCTTTAGTTTTCAGAAAATTCTGTCATAATCAAAAAGAAGGCGTAACATACGCCTTCTTTCTGATTATGGCGAAAATAGTTTAATCTAGATCCTTCAGTCTTCACCATTCTTGTTTAGCGGTGATATAATTCTACAGCAGTCACCTGTGGGATATATGCATATGTCTCTATTTGCAGGTGGTTCCCCGTCTTCAACAAATATTGCAGCAATCTCCGTTTCGGATGTAGGTGCATTATATCGTCTCTTATCTAAGTCCGGATCTTCTATAAATGACATGTGCACATTCATTGTTGGATTGGCCTGGATTATTTTATGCATTTGTTTATATGACTCAGCAAATGGGTTAACTTGTCGCAGCATCTCGTCCAATTGTTGCATTACTTCGGCCATACACCCTCCGTTTGATTGTTTTTCAAGCCGTTTTGTTGTTGCTTCAGCAGAATCGAAAATATAAAGTTGTCCATATCCTGGCCTATTTTCCTCGTTTGGATATAGCGGCGAGACCAAATGGTAAATCTGGCAATGTATTCTAAAACGGTATGGACCATTTCCAGGCGGTGATTTAATCTCTGCGCCCATTTATGCGAACACCATTGCTGAGTTGTACTCCGTATATGTTCTCTGTAGTTATTTGCTTCACGTGTATACCATGTAAGTAGCTGTCCTAGTAGAGTATGTGTCTCAAACAGTGGGTCAAGTGAAACCTTTCCATCATGACAGCATTTAGTGTATTTATTCGATGTGTTTAACTCATGTCCCCAATATCTTGCATTTCAATACTCACAGCTGTAACACATATTTCCTATGTCATGCTCTTCCAAGACCAATAACTTGAGACAGATTCTGGGCACCCCTCTCCAGTAGCATCAACCGCCAATCTCATCGAAGCTCAAACGAACTGAAATTCACTTCCTTCATCCAAGTTCCATCGGGCTAATATCTGCAACTGAATATGCAGGCAAGTTCAACCGGGACCTGAATCCAAACGCAAGACTCCAAACCCAGACATTGTAGACATCAGCAGCTTCTCTGCTACAAGCCACATTGACAATCAAACCGAGCACTCTAGTCTGGTTTTCTTTTACTCTCCTCCCTGGCCGGGGGGAAGGGTTCCTGTCTCCTCCACCCTGCTGCCCTCGATTTACATCTGGTGAGGCATGGGCCTGCCTCACTGACTTTCTGGGGTTGCCTTCTCTATCGTCCCCATACCTCTGTCTTTCCCCCCAGCCTTCAGTCTCTCCCTACTCCAACTCGCAGTGTACACCCCACATAATTTATCAATTAATAACGTCCAAATTTAAACCGCGCTTACATAAATCTACCTCGGCCTTTTATTATTCTAGCGTTAATCCCCCCCCCCCCCTTTTTTTTCACATAGGCCCTTGCCACTGAAATCTTCGGAAACTAGGTGGCAGGGCTTGCCAGAATACAAAATAAAATCTACTGGGTAGCTGACCTGCCTCCCCGGAGCCAAGTGTGGTAATGGTGGGTCCCAACAGGAGCCCAACGGCTAAATGGTCAAAAGAACAACAGTACACAACACTACACATCCTTCCACTCCCCACACACTTTTTAAATCTCTAGCCTTCAGAGTTCTGTGCTACACAAACAGAGCACCATAACACGGAGATGGGGGAACCCCTGGTGCCGTCAGACAACTAAGACACTTTGCACTTGTCGTGCTCTTCCACATTAATTACAGCTTGTTGATTATTAGCGTCCGGTACTTCTATTTGATTTGTCTGCGGCGTTTCGCCCGTCTTATTTCTGCTACGTTTTCTCAAAGTTCTTATACACTGTTCAGCCATTTTTACACTTCTTAAAACTTAGAACGGTTTATTAAAACTGAAGACAGATAAAATAAACATACATCGATAGCTTTCAGGCATAGGTTGCTTTTCTTCAGTCGAAAAACGTTAGTACAAAAATGAATAAAGAATGCCCAGTATGGTGGTCATGCGAGATGAACCGCGAGAACGGGTGCTGGCAACTATTAGCAGTTGGAAAATTTGGGCAGCATAACTAAGCGTTTTATATATATATATATATATATATATATATATATATATATATATATATATATATATAGCTATTACAGTATTAGCATGTATAAGAAAGGCAGCTTGTTAATTGTAATAGATTGCTTCTGGCTCGAGAAAATTCAAAGGCTGCCGGATCAATACTTATGTGAAGAGAAACACATACTGTAGGTAGTTTTATTTTATTAGCTGATTATACCAGAATTCGGCCTTCGTTAATTCTAAAATTACAGAAAGGGTTTTGTGACGAATTTATGACTATGGCTATTTTTATATGTGCTGTATATTTTATGTGTGCAATATTCATTTGATGAAGGCGAGTACCAGACACTTATTTACATAAATTAATATTTTCATTTCAGGGAGACTCTGGCGGACCCCTCGTAATAGCCCGGAACGAGACTGGAGTGAACCGGTATTATCAAGTTGGAATTGCCTCTTTTGGAAGACTGTGTGGTGAGCCAGGATATCCTGGTGTGTACACAAGGGTTACCGAATTTCTAGATTGGATCAGCCGAAACTTATCTTAAAAACTCTTTCAACGCATCCATCTGAATAGAGTCAGCCTGGTTATTACTACGACACATAATCATAGTCATAACCAAGCTGTGATTAGATTATAACTAGCAATTTTAATTATAAAAGTTCTTGAGTCTTCGACTTCACAGCAGCGCGCATTATTTTATATAGGAGATTTTCATGCTACAAAATACCCTTATTTTTTTTTTTTTTTTATTTCGTAACAAAATTCGTTTATTTCGTGTTGCTAAAAAAATTGCTTATTTTTTCGGGTCATATTTGTTAATATATCATCATCAGCATTATTAATTTAAATGAATATTTGCATTAAGTACTGTAAGCTTCCAGTGCTATAGTTCTTGATACTTTATATTAGCTGTGTTAAACAATTACAAAATATACAGTGCAAATTGTCATGAACTTCGATTGCTTAAAAAAAATCGCAGAAATCTAAATGTGCTAATATTGCATTGCAGCTTTTTATTACATATTAAACTAAGTTTTAAAGGTATTGTTTATCGAATTAAACTCATATAAACTGTAAATTGTAGCATTCATGTCCATTTTCCTTTCATTATTTCTAATTTGTTTAAAATTCTTTTACGTTTAACAAAATGTAGCGTGTTTATTTATTTCTTTTACATTTCAAATCCTTTCATCGATAAAAAAAACAAAACAAAACATGCTAAATATTTTTCGAATGTGGTATAATAAAAGTGTCTAATTGAAAATGTTTCATTATTACTTTGACAATCACCCGCTTCATGCAATTAAACATATTTACCATTGGAAATTGCGCTGAGAGCTCGGTATTGGAGAACAGGGTTCAGTCTTCGGCAACGAAATGCTCCACATTAACCATCAAATATTTCAGTGAGTTACATTACTTAAATTACTAACCACAAGACGTGTTTCATCAAGTGGTTCAAAGAAGCCCTGTTACTTATGGCAATATTTACTTGAAACACTTCAACATAAGGGCTACAAGATCAGAAGAATGGATATTAGCCGAGGTACAGGATTTAAACTTGATAACTAAAACTTTATAAAGTTTTAATGAAGATGCCTCCAGTTGCCTCATTAAAAACGTTTTATCCTAACTCTGACTTTTTTTAGCCGCCGAATGGTTGATACTCAAGGGAATACCAGTTACACAAGGTGCTCGACGAGTACTAGATAATCGCCACGAATCTGATTGGGTTGTTGTTGTACCTCCGTAATTCTATGGATAATTTCTTGTGATGCTGACGAAGACCACTTCTAGGCTTAGGAGTAAAGTGGCATTCTTTGAATCGCTTTACAATATTTAAGACTTCTAGAACAAGGGGGGGGGGGCTTGACGTATTTTTCTGTCTTTTGTACGTTCTGAGGGTCGTAATACCGTCGCCATTCTATAATATAGTAATAAAGTTAAAGTTTAAATAAAAGTGCTTTATCTTTAGGCAACGTTTTAAAATGAACTTGTCTGAATTTGGTTACTTAACTTAAGCTACAGAAGCTAATCTGTTTATTAGCGTGAATAAATCAATAAATCGAGTAGCCCTTGGCGATCAAATTTCGAACCATTTTTGTTTTAAAAAAATCCATATATACGGATTACAATGCAAAACTGTTTTTAAAATCAATATTTAAAAGTAGGAAGGAACTTTATAATTACCCTCTACTTACCAACGATATATAAATGAGGTAGAATATTTATCAAGATTTCTCACGTTACAAACGAACTTCGGTTCACAAATTTCGAAATTGCAGAACAGTAAAATTAACGAAGGTTTCAGAAACCAGCGACGCTTAAGTGTCGCAGTATATTCCGAAAGATAATAGTTATTTTTAATAGTGTATTTTATTTTTATTATTTTTTTTTTTCATTTGTGCATATCAACGGAAATTTCATCACGGTAATTAGTAATCGGCGAATCACTAATTAGGAACAAGTATTTTGTACTAGTATCACAAAATATGATCTAAACTAGAGGTGGCAATCCACGGCACGCGCGTCACTTGTAGCTCACCTTCCGATATGAAAAAAATAGGATAAAAAATTATACATACAAAACAACCTGTCTGAAAAATCCATGTTTCACCTCCATTCGGCACGCAACGCATTTTGGAAGGGAAGGAGAGGCTGGTAAAATCATAATTTCAGAAAGATTCCAACGAAAGTTCAAGGGACAGCGTTACGCGAACGTTACATTATGCTTGAAATCTTGATAAAGCTGCTTTTTTTTTTTTTTTTTATATATACCAATAAATTTACCGAAGTACAGCGGAAACTGAATCGAATAAGAAATTATAAACTATTTATATAATGCCAAGTGTTATTAACATATTTAAGCGGACGATTTCTCTCGCAGGCGAGAATATTTCGGAACGTTCCTGTGATGGACGCCACGTCATACCTCAGTTGGCACCACATTGAGAATCCTTACAGTGTACAACGGGGAAAATATCTGGATAACAATAAAAATAAGTGTTTAAGAAGCTTAGTTTTGGTTTGCTCCAAAGATCTGGAAAAACTTCCAGTTGAGAAGTGTTCTTTCCTGTGACCAAATTTTCTTAAACAATAACTGCTTCCACAAATCGAGGAGAATAATACCATTGAATTATATACTGGGTTCTGGGCAACCCTCTATTCGAGCTCCTTAACAAACTTTATCCACTAAATTGGTGCACATTGGATAATTTGGGGGTATTATTTTGTTGAATGCATTTTTTATCCAGATAAATAGAAGAATTTCGATGTCACTATGTAATGACAGTTTATAATGATACATAAACTGTGAGAAACACAGGTGATGATCGTTGTCTTTGCCTAGTATAGCAAGTGAAACACATACATTTGTGATATGTTGTTTACTTTTATTAACTCGGTATGCAAAGTGCATAATGGGAAGGAGAAAAAGAAAGTTGTTTAAATTTCTTGCAAAATGCACCTTTTTTGGAACAGATAAGCACAACACACTTTTTTTGGATTTTAATGAACAATAGCCACAGAAAGAAAAGCATTTCTAAGACCTTGATTTTACATAAAAAATAAGCAATATATAGTTATAAAAACTGTTGACCGACAAGCATGTGAAAATATTTAGGTCTAAGCAATTAAATCGATTAATTAATTTAATTAATCGATTTAATTGGGAAACGCAAAAGTCAAATCAAAACAATCCATACAGAATGCTTTCTCAGAAAAATATACTTATCCTTAGCTGGAATATCATAGCAGTGTTTTAAACCCTATTTGTTCATATGCATCGATTATAACTACGTAATAGTCGTGAAGAATTTTACCCAACATGTAACAGTCGATTAAGATGCTATTATTGAAATTATTTTCAAATGAACAGTCATGACGATTAATAACTGATGTAACATCCGCTGAAATTTTATAAAAGTATTTCCGGTGTTACGGAAATAGTAACCTGTGCTTTTTCAACTTCCTTTTAGAATTGAGTAGTATTAAGAAATAAAACCAATATTTGTATGATGTCATAATACTGTGTAACCTTGTACTTGAAATATGCGCTGGAATTTTTCAAATTACCTAATCGGAAGACTAATGTGGAGAAATACCCAAAGTTACCTTATATGACAAGGTACCAACAATACCGAAACAATATACCCTAATTAGGGAAGTGGAAGGTTGCGTAAAGAAGACCACTCTTGTTTTATAGAAATAACTAATATGAGGCCTTGCATAAAAAAATCATCGGCAAGCAGACATGTTGCACCAATATTTAAAAAAGAAATTTAGACACGACATCAAGTCACAAAAATCAAATAAAGAAAACTGTATTTTAGTAAATTTAAGATTAATTGTTACCATCACTCGAAAATTAAGACAATTTTATTTTAAAACTGGAATCAGCAATGGATGGCGTACTTCTTTTTTGGGGGGCAAGGAAAATAAAACTGCCTTCTTCACGTGGGCAGATGTAATACCATTAGCAAACAAAGTTTTGGTAATACAGTACACATAGTTGGCATAGGTGGAAAAACGTTCATTGCAGAAGGATGAAATTTACAATGGACACTATTCTACGCATGCTGAAATGGAAAGTACAAACCATATTATTTCCAAAAACTGCCACCAAGGGAAAGTGGCTCTATGTACGCCAGGTTTTTTTGGTTTTTTTTAGGAGCATTAGCAACTGAGGCCATATTGCTCCGGGGATATGCGGTGGTCATTCCCTGACTCCGCATCCTCCGTATTCGGTGGTCACGGGCTCGAACCCCGGTCTAATCAAGATGCGTGTGCTATGCACTCCTGCTCCTGCCCACCTGGCTACGGAGGCGCCCTTGTATGTACGCCAGGAATACCAGTATAATCTTATCACGTGACTTCTGGGAAGATTTAAAAACAGGATTGGTAAATGAGGTGAACAGATCTCAAAATGGCATAAAGAAACAGTGTTTTTTTTTTTTTTTTTTTTTTTTAATAAAAAAGTTTTACCGGAACAACAGAAATGTTGTATGGCTGCACTTAGAGAATACTAGTGTTTAAAAGGCTTAAGAAGAGGAACACCTTCCCAAAACAGGTTGTACAAAATAATGACAAAATTCAAAGAAACCGGTGATATGCCCACAATGTACGAATGCTTATTTATTCCCATTTAATTATGCCCCTGGAGCTTGGTATATTAGGGACGATTAATGTAGCGTAGTTAAAAATCAAGTATTGTCAGCTCAGAGAGTTTTCCTCCTAGGTATAACACGGGCTTGCACAACTTTGTCCACATAAGCACTACTGTATATATATTTTATTTTATATATTTTTTTCAGTTGTTGGCGCATCGGCTTCTGTGGCCATAATGCACCTTCCAAGGTTTTTGCGCTACGCTGATCCAAGCCCGAGGCGGGATTCGAACCCGCGACCTTTAGGTTGCCAGGCAGGCACTTTGCCCACCCGGCAAGCACTTCCATTGAAATACCTGATTCCACCAAGAGTACACCGCGTTCGCTGAACGCTACGCCCAGGACATCTTTAACAGAAGGAGAACGGAAATCGCTATCCGCAACAATATGGAAACATCTGAATAGAAGAACTCCATTGAAACTAACCAAGGAGGAAACATTCAAGACTACAGTATGAACATACCGCATGACTACAACCGATCAGAGGAAATTACCAACAAAGATAACTCTCCATTCATGACCTGGTGCAAATGGCCAGGACTGATGCTCTCAACGAATATGACTACCTGAATTGACATCAAAGCAGTACTACAAACTGAACAGAATCATCACTCCTCTTCCTGACCCCATAAGACAAACACGAGACAAGTGAGACTGAATCAAGACTGTGACCTACCTGAAGTGACACTGAACTGAACATCCAAAAACCATGACTGTGACCGCAGCTACGCTGTTGCCTCGCCTTTTGGCGATCTGGGTTGGACACCTAGTCTGGCCCGCTTTCTCTCCATATCCTGGCGGGGGGGTAGGGGCCGGGACCGTCCCCTCCCCATCGTCCACCCGTTTACTTCTCCTGGTGCGGCATGGGCATGCCACACTGATATCTGGGGTCGTCTACCCTATTGGTCTCATACTTCCGTCTTTCCCCTCCAGTCTTCAGTCTTTCCCCCACTCTTTCTATACATCACAGTGTACGCCCCACACAACAAAAATTTAAATAAACTTCCAAATTATAATAGCCAAATCGTGCATCAATTCCGAAACTTAACCTCATTAGCAAACTACCCCTTAAAATCGAGTTATTATTATTATTTTTATTTTATTTATTATTTTTTTTTAATTTTTTATTTTTTTATTTTATTTTATTTATTTATTTTTTTTTTAGGCCCTAGCCACTGAAATCTCAGGAAATTAGGTGGCAGGGCCTGCCAGAGTAAATAATTATGCTGGGTGTACCTGGTCTGCCTCCATGGGTCTAGCGGCTAAATGGCCAGAAGAACAACGTACACAACAGAATACTTCCAAATCCATACACTTTTAAATCTCTGGCCTTAACAGTGATCTCTTACACCCACAAAGAAAACCACGCGGAGACGGGGGAAACCCATGGTGCCGTTTGACACGAACACACTTTATACTTTACAGTTTTACTTTACCTGTGCTACTACTACTAATAAGGAGCCATCTACTCTGTCGGCCCCTTATTTCCAATTTCTTCCCCCCCAGTCTTCATCCCCCAACTTTTGTCTTACACAGCGTTTAGCCCTACATTTCAAAATCAAAAGAGAACATCAAAATTCTTGCCCGAACCTATTTGGTTTTTAAAACTCATTTTCACCGCACAGCCCCACGTGGCATACTATTAATACTAACTTGTTAAGTATCACTAATATCAACCTAGATTTTATTTTTTTTTTGTCCTAGCCACCCCAGGAAAGTAAGTGGCAAGACCAGCCAGAGTACAAATATTGGTAACGTCGGGTCTCACTAGGGGGCCCGGCGGCTAACAGGCCGGCCGAACAATGGGCACAACAAACTACATAGTACATATCCCACACACTTTTAAATCTCTGGCTTGCCCGATACAGAGAACATACACGGAGATGGGAGAAATCCCAGGTGCCGTCAGACCCCGAACATACCCAATACCTGTGCTATTTGCACATCCGTGGTTAAAATCTTTAACTTTAATTGGTTCTGAATTTGAGGTTAAAATTTTAAAATCTTTAAAAACTTTACAATACATAACACACAATTTAAAAATTTCCTATCACTTAGCCTGTTCTGAGGAAGGATGGATTTGCTAACATTGTTAGCAATTAAACAACCCTGATCAACTCAGTTTCCATCCCTGCCACTTGGAGGTGGATTTCTACTATCAAACATTTTTCTTCTTTTATACACTTCCTTTATAAATTCATTAAAGTAAGCAAACTGTACTTTCTTTATGAACAAGACACTTAGCCTTACTTCATCCAAAAAACCAACTGATCTTTCCAATTTAGATCTAATGTCAGTATACAAGACGCACTCCAACATTATATGTTTAGAGGTTTCTTCCTCACTGCATATGCAGAGTCCTGACTCTTTTAAGCCCAACTCAAAGAGCCTAAGCTTAAGCCCATGGCCAGTTAACAAAAATGTTGCAGTTAACCCAAACTGCAGCCATGGCTTTTTCTTAGGGTCCACAATATCGATCTCAGGAAGGAACAGATATGTTTGTCTTCCTTTGTTTGAGCAGCCCCATATGTTTTACCACTGGTTTTTGATCTCATTCAGTACTCTGCTCTTTTCATTTCTAATGTCAGTTCTAGAATATGTATGTTCTATGTCCGGGCAAGATGTTATGCCCAGAACTTCTTTCCTGACATTGTTCTTTGTATAGAACATTAAGCCTTTTAACAATACTTCATAGTAGGCTGGCATTCTTCCAGAAATTACCTGCACAGCTTCAGAGGAAACCGTCCGGCATGCCCTGGTGACTCCCAATAATGCGATTCTTTGTGCCTGGGTTAGGTGCTGTTGGATCATCACAGTTCCAGCCCTGTGAACCCAAGCCCCAGAAGCATAAGTCATGATCGGAACAAAGAGACAATTATATAATAGTGTCAAAGAATGTCCCTTAATGCCCCAATCAGACCTAACAACTCTTCGGAGCTTGGCATACAGAAGCCTTGTTTTATTTTTAATATATTTAGCATGTTCAATATAAAATAGTCTTTCTTCCAAATGGAGGCCCAAGTACTTAGTCATCCTGACATACCTAACAGGATCCCCATTCAGCCGCAAGGTAGGTGGATGATTCATGCTCAGCCTACCTTTAAGGAGCATCTGTACTGTTTTACCGATTGAGATTTCCAGTTTATTATGGCGGCTCCATTCACTCAATAAATTCAAAGCATATCCTGCTCTACTTTCCAACTGAGATCGTGACCCTCCATATACCAACATAGCCAGATCATCAGCATATGCGATGCAGTTTATTCTTTCAATTTCCTGCTCAAGGAAGGTGTCAAACACTATATTCCAAACAAAGGGGCCCCATCACCGAGCCCTGGGGACAACCCCTATACATTTCTTGTTCTATTAGTTCATATCTATTTTTAATTTTTAACAATTACTTTTCTTTCTTTGAAGTAGTTCTTCATAACTTTGTACATTGTCATAGTACAGCCTATTTTCCTTATTCTAGACAAGATGCCTTCCCACCAGAGTCTATCGAACGCACCACGGAAGTCAATGAAAACACCTAGCACAACCTTTCACTACTCTCCTCAACAGTTCTAGTAAGTCTATATGCTTGCATCCTCTGTACCTTTTCCTTTCTTGAAACCATACTGGTTTTCTGAGGATATAGACTTATTTTGATAAATAATCATAAACCGGTTTACCACCAGCCTTTCATAAGCTTTCCCTAGTACAGAGAGAAGAGTAATAGGTAGGTATGCGCCAGTTTCATTTAACAATCTGTCTGTTCCTTTAATTAGTAACTTCACGTATGCAGTCTTCCAACTCTTAGGAAAAACACCTCGTCTTAGGCACTTATTGTACAAAGTCACAAAGATTTGTGTGTCAGTGCAAAAGCTTTCTTCAGCACTACTACTTTAACTTTATCTAGGCCTGAAGACTTACCATCCTTTGCCTGAGCAATAGCGGACTCAACTTCCTGAACAAAAAAATCAAGCTCTTCCTCTTCCAAGAGGCACTCTTGATTTTCTGACATCAGATCCATTCCCTGATAATTTTCATCTTGGTCTAAACTTGGAAAAAGGTCGCCAAGTATCCTGCTCACAGTTTCACTCCATCCTAATGTTTGGTCATCCTCAGATCCAACAGTAGTTGTTATTTTTGCCAAGTTAATATTTTTCTTGGAATTTAAAATTTTATATATAGTACCCATTGGTCTCTGGATCCTAGCTCTTCAACATAATTTTTTCAATGAGTACTCTTAGCTTCATTTATTGCCCATACATAAAGCCTTCTCTTTTCCTGGTGTAATATTACGTATTCAATAGCAATATCTAGATTTCCCAAGTGTTGATGTCTTTGACCGAAGAATTGTCTGGACAATTCTTCGGTCCACCAAAACACTGGTCTAGCCGGAATGCACATCTTCTTCATGCTGTGGTTACAGGATTGAACAAGCACTTCTGTAAGTATGTGGAATAGTCATCGATCTCTAGTTCTTCCCAATTCACAGTTAGTTAATTCCCTATACTTTTCATTGAATCTTGGCCATATAGCTTTTTCAGTCGAATATAATTCAAGAACATTCCATTCTCTTCGATAGTCTCGATACTCTACGGCAAATAAGATAGCGTTACGATCACTTGAGGTATAGCTTTCATCCATTTTCCAATTGTTTATCTTGTTTCTAACAGCCCCTGTTGCAAGAGTGAAATCGATATAGGAATGGCCATGCACCGTATGAAATGTTAACGGATGTCCTAGAACATTTAGTATCTCCATTCCAGTAAAGGCTATATATTCCTCTAGCAGCATTCCTCTTTCATCGAAATTTTCATCTCCCCAGAGCGGTGAGTTGGAGTTTGAGTCGAGTGCTATGACCATTCCATGTATACCCAATAGCTTATGCACTTTTTCTAAGTATTCAATGTCAGGCTCGATATTCTCAGAGTGTCGGCAATAGAGAGTTACCAGGTAAATTCTTCCAAATTCACCTATCAATTCACAGCATATCGCATTTTCGTTGCATAGGGTTGACACTTTGGTCACCACTATGTCTGGTATTCTAATTACGATTGCGGTATTAGGTGACTCTCCCTCACTCAGTACTCTGTGTAATTTTGTGAATAATATTTCACCTGACCTCGAAC
This sequence comes from Mastigoproctus giganteus, assembly GCF_048544385.1. Taxonomy (NCBI): domain Eukaryota; kingdom Metazoa; phylum Arthropoda; class Arachnida; order Uropygi; family Thelyphonidae; genus Mastigoproctus; species Mastigoproctus giganteus. Next base: position 65,871,808 of record NC_143575.1, read on the forward strand.
AGCATAAGGTTCTTGGAGTAAAGCCACAGCAACATCGTCTCTCTCCATTAAGAAATGCACTTGAGAAGCCACACTTTTAGCTCTTTGGGTATTGAGTTGTAATGTTTTAAGTTGTCTACCCATAGTTGACTTTCTTTTTATAAATCTCAAGTGCTTTCTTATATTCTGGACATAATTTATCTACGGCTACATGGCCCACCTCCACACGATTCCTTTTACAGTTGCAACAGCTCGGCTCCTTATTTTTATTATTACAATATTTAAGAGTGGCCAGCCTCACCACAATGACCACAACTCATCTCCTTCTTGCAGTATTTCGCTACATGGCCATACATAAGACATTTATAACATTGAGTTATAGGGAATATTTCCTTTATTCTACAGGAAGACCAGCCGATCAACAGCCTATTTCTCCCACTTACTCTTTTCCACACACTTGTGGAAAACTGCACTATTCAATTTTCTGTTTACAAGATATTTCCCTTGGCAATATCATGTCCCATTCCTGATTGTTCCTTAAACATCAAACAAGCAATGCATTTCAAAAGGCTGTGATTCAGAGGACAACCGCCCCCCTTCAGTTCTCCCCTGAGCCACAGCACTCTTATTAGTTTGAGCCTTTTGCTTTGCTGCTCTGGTCTGAGTCATGATTTCTATTCAATTTTAAATAAAATTCCAATAGAAAATATAACCCTAAACTTATATCTCAATGACAAATCGCAGGGCACCCTGTTAGACTCGACATTACCGCCGGGCACGGCCTTGGAACAGTCCATTGCCCTGCGAACGGCATTAGAGAGCTTGTTCAAGGAGCAAACAAACAGGGTTTCAGCGGTCCTTAGGGCAGAGATAGTCTCCATGAAGATGGAGACGATGTTAGTCCATACGCAACTTGAAAAAGAGATTGCGGAAGCCAAGCTAGAGGTTCTCCAAATGCCACAGCGCGTTCTCATATCTCACAGGCGCTGAAGAACAACATAAATACCACAAGTGTGAATACTGACACAGGATGCCCAAAAACGGGGCAGAAGAAAACCCTACTAACCAGACCCCCACCTGGTAGTACTGAAACTAACTGCACTGGAAACACAAGTCTAGTGAAGCAGTTAAACAGACCAACATGGGCAATCTAAAGGACGACTTTAAACACACGAAAATAAGATCCATCAGGAAAACGAGAAATGTTGGCGTGATCATTCAAACTGAAACAGAACAAGACATACAGGGGATATTAAAAAAACCCAAAATATCCTCGTCGGGGCTTCTTGCCGAACCGCCTAGGGAAAAAGGGCCCTGTATAATGATACATGACCTAGATAAACCTAGACCTAGAGGTGGGCGGACGCGCTTAGACAGGGCTCCTCATTTAAGTGGTTAACTTTTGGATAGTGCTTTTAAATATTTGATTTATTTAGATATTGTTGGATTATTTTGTTATAGGTTTTCCTGTAACTGTTTGATTTTAATAATATTATAGATATAATTTTTTAAAGTTACTTTCATTGATATTTATTTAATTTTATAATGGTAGTTACGAGATCTGCCTTAAACACGTCCCAGGATATCGTGACTCACACGGAAATAGCAGATGGCGATTTACGGGTGAGTCATAATTTAATCCGTTGTGGAAACTGTGGAATGTTTTCCAAGGTCGACCTGGTGACTAATCCTACCTCACCTGGGGATTCTTTTCTTTGTGATCGATGTAAGGAGTTTCGAGGCTTTTCAATGTTAATTGAAATATAATTATATTCACTCCTGTACTTTTCATGTACAAGTTATAGGAGTATAGTTCAATTGTAGTCATATTTATATGACTACAATTGAAGCGGGCTGTATTTGCCTTGTAGTTCACAAGGCAAATACAACCCGTTCCGGGAGATTAAAGGTACGTACAAGCAGCATTGAATCCATGTTTGCACTGGGGTGTACATGCACAGGGGGGATTAAACTTCGGGGGGGTACATAAATTTTTTTTAATTTAATATTTGCAACATATGTGTATATGTTACAAACAAATCGGTATATTTATATTTATGCATAATATGCATACATATGTCCATAATGTCAATGTGTCTGCAATTCTGCCCAGACACGATAGGAGGGATTATATGTTAAGAGCCTTGTGGATTAACTCAAGACTTGAAGGAATCTGCAAGGCTTTAGGGGGTAAATTTCTATCAGCATGGCCCACACTTGTAGGTAGCAGGAATTTGTTTTGTAGAGACGGGATACACTTAAACAAAGGTGGCGCAAACGTTTTTGCCAGTATTACTGAGGATACCTTAAAGGTTCAGGGAAACTGCTAGTTAGGGGGGATGTGGGTAATACTGACACGCGTTTATCTGATAATATTGGTCAATGTAACTCTTGCACATACCTTAAGAGTTCTTATCTGTTACCCCAACTGGACGTATTATCTAGATGTTCTGGGGGCAAAGACGTTTCACGTGAGCGGGTAGCTAATATCAGGGAAGAGAGCCTAAAAAACTTCAAGGGTTGTGTTAGGGTTGTTAAATATACAAGAACAGTAAATCTTAATTGTTTATACAGTAACGTTAGAAGTGTCATCAATAAAATGAGCGAATTCGAACTGCTAGTTAAAACAAGTAATGCGGACATAATAGGGCTTACAGAGACGTGGTGCCACCCGGAAATTGGCGATGATGAGTTTCAGTACGGCTTGTATAATGTATTTAGGAAGGATAGGTTAGATAGAAGGGGTGGTGGGGTAATGCTTCTTATCAGAAGCAGCCTGAGTGCGACAATAGCTTTCCCGGATTCAGACATTTCACATGCTAGTATAGAGTCTGTATGGTGTGAGATAGTTGGAAACAAAGGTATAATGCGAGTAGGAGTAATCTACAGACCAGGTGATTGTGAAGATTATGACAAAAGCCTCTACATGCAAATGGAATGGGCAAGTAAACGTCAATGCCTTATTATGGGTGATTTCAATTAGCCTCTAAATGATTGGAGTAAATGGGAAGGAAAGTCGACTTGGGGAACAAAATTTTTAAATCAACTAGACGACTGTTATTTGTATCAACATGTCAGGGAAAGTACTAGAGAAAAGAATATCCTAGACCTCATCATCACCCATGAATCAGATGACATAACAGGGCTGACAGCAGAGGAACCAGTAGCAGGAAGTGATCACGGAGTTCTACGGTGGATGATGACGAGAGAGAGGTAGCAGAAGTAAAAGGCAAAGGAATGGGTTTTAATTTCAGAAAAGGAAATTACGATGCCTTAAGGTAGTACATGGCCTCTATTAACTGGGTAGATATCGCGCAGAGAATGAATACAATTGAACTGTGGTACGCTTTTAAAACATTAATCACAGATGCCTTGAATGCGTATATACCATTAAAAAATACTCCACGAGAAGGGTTCCAAGTTGGATGAATAGTGAAGTTGCCGCATTACTTGAGCAGGAAAAGGTTACAGAGCAATAAAAAGTACTGAAGCCTATAACAGCTACAAGGTGATGTGTAATAGAGCCACAGAAAAGGTTCGACAGGCAAAGGCAGTTTATGAGAAATCACTAGCAAACAGAGCAAAGAGGGGGGATAAAGAATTCTTCACATATATAAATGCCAAGAAGAGCAGGACAAACCAGATCGGACCTTTACGTAAGGGAAAGGGGATAGTAATAAATACACCAGCTGCCGTTGCAGATGAACTCAACAGTTATTTTGCATCGATATTTACAAATGAAAAGCCTTTTGTGGCAATGGGAAATTGTGGGAGCGAAGTTAAAAAATATGTAATTAATGATATTGAAATTTCGCAAGATTATTTAATGAAAAAACTTTTGAGCCTACAGACCAGTAAGGCTCCTGGAGTTGATGGAATATACCCTATAATCTTAAGAGAGGCGGCAAGCGAGTGCATTGAACCATTGAGGCTAATTATGCGAGCATCACTAGACTCTGGGGAGATTCCCTTGGATTGGAAAAGTGCAAATGTATCTCCCATACATAAGGGTTGCTCTAAAAGTGAAGTTGGAAATTATCGACCTGTCAGTCTGACTTCAGTGGTAGGGAAAATCATGGAGGCAATGAACAAGGGTGGAATTCAGGATCATTTGGATCGAATTGAAATGCTCAAGGATACTCAGCATGGTTTTGTAAAGGGAAAATCATGTTTAACAAATTGGTTCGCTATTTCGAAAGGGTCACTCACGAGCTGGATTTAGGGAATAATTTCGACATTGTTTATTTAGATTTCAGCAAAGCTTTTGACTCAGTCCCACATGAGCGGTTGCTTTATAAGCTGGAACAGGTTGGAATCACTGGGAAAATCCTTAGATGGATAGAAAGATGGCTTCAGGGCAGGAAGCAGAGGGTTGTGATAAATGGCTATTCCTCAGATTGGGTTGATGTAAGAAGTGGGGTCCTCAAGGATCAGTATTAGGACCACTGTTGTTTTTAATTTTCATAAACGACATTGATGAAGGGATAGAGGGCGTGATGTCTAAATTTGCAGATGATGTTAAAATTGGTAGAGTAGTTAATGATCACTGTCAAGCTGAGCTTCTTCAAAGAGACCTAGATAGACTTTAGGAATGGTCAGAAAAATGGCAGCTGTGCTTGAATCCAACAAAGTGTAAGGTATTACACCTGGGAAACAGTAATCCAAAAAAACTTATTCACTTGGTGGAGTTCAACTAAACCCAGTACTGGAGGAAAGGGACGTGGGTGTTACGATACGGTCAGACATGAAATTCTCTGAGCATTGTAAACAGGTTGCAAGGAAGGCCCATGGTGTCCTATCGATGATCTATCGAACTTTTGCAAGTAGAGATAGGGACGTGATAATCCCATTATATAAGGCTTATGTTAGACCACACTTGGAATACTGTGTTCAAGTATAGAGACCGCACCCAAAGAAAGACATCGAGCTTCTTGAAAGGGTGCAAAGAAGGGTAACTCGCCTGGTGAGATCGGCAAAAGGGCGTCCTTATGAAGAAAGACTTCGAATATGTGGGTTGCAGAGTTTGGAAACTAGACACCTTAGAGGAGATTTGATTGAGGTGTTTAAGGCTCTGAGAGGCATCAGTAAAATGAATGAGGACAAAATTAAAATTTTCAAAATTATAAATGATGCTAGAACTGGGGGACATAAATTCAAGTTACGGGGGGGAAATGTTTAGATTGGACTGCAGGAAGTTTTATTTTAGCCAGCGAGTTATAAATTACTGGAGTAAGCTGCCTTCATGGGTAGTAGAGGTCGACAGTTTGGGGAAATTCAAAGGTCATCTGGATAGTACTTACGGGTAAGGGAAGCGCATAGGATGATAGGTTTAATTTCCTTTTTATTTTATTTTTTTTATTTATTAATTATTATTATTTAGTTATTTATTTATTTTATCATTGTTTTTTTTTTTTTTTTTGGCTGGTGCAGCATAAGCCATAGGCTTTCTTGCACCATGCGGCCGTTACTAATACTAATAATGATATCACCTCTGAAGAGTTAGTCCAAGAAATCTACAGGAAAAATCTTAATGAACTGCAACAGGACGGAGCACAAAAGCAGCACATCACACCGAAGATCAAGACCAGGGCCTGGACTGGGCCCAGATGCTGTCATCTGGGTCTTGGAGCTGTCTGGAAATCCATAAACAACAGATAAGCGTATATATAAAAATTGGGGCAGTCACCGTTACAGGGTGTATGTGGCTGTCCCCAAATGCTTCAGGTTTTGTCGTTTTGGCCACACGACATACACCTGCAGCAAACACACTCTATATGTGGCCACTGTGCCACAAATGGCCACGAATATAGAGACTGTCCAAACAAAGCTGAAGCCCCGGTCTGCGTAAACTGCAAGGTCCTGAAGTTGCCATGACCATTCTATAAGGGACACAGCGCCTGCCCAACATACAATAAAGCAAGGAGTACAGAACAGCTACGGATAAATTATGGGGAGTGATCCAAAACAATAAAATCACTTCGGGATAAAAATTGCACAACATAATGCACAGCGTTCTAGGGCAGTTGCTGCTCAGCTAGTTAAGAAATCTAACGAAAAAAAGCTGGACGTGCTCTTACTCCAGGAGCCATATACACATAATAAAGGAGTGAGAGGGTACTCCCTAAAGTTCAAGATTGTCCAAGTGGAAGGGGAACGGCTCCTTGGGCGGCTGTTGTGGTTTGTAACCTAGACCTCACGGTTACAAAAATAACCGACCTTTGCACAAACTGAGCAGTATGTGCCCATACTGCCTCATCACAGGGGCAATTTTACGTCCCTTCGGTCTATGCCAGACCGGAAGAGGACATTCTCCCCGTCACAACGTATCTACAAACCCTACAACGCCAGCTTCCAAGTGCCAAAATTATTATTGGAATGGATGCAAATTGCAGGTCCCCGGCCTGGCACAGTGAGACGTCGGATAGGAGAGGTACACAAAATGGCCAGCGACTGGAGAAGTGCGCAGCAAGCAGAACCTACTGAATCAGCTTCCCACGTTTTCAAGTACAATGTGGGAAGCAAATATTGATCTTACCCTTGCAAGCCTTCACTCCTTGGCTGAGTTAGTCGGTCTCTGGCGTAGATAGCAAGGTTTTTCTCCCCAGTAACTAGGGTTTTTTCGTCCAGCAAAACAGGCAAATCGACCATAGAACATACGCAATTTACAGACAAAAATACGAGTTAATGTATTTAATTACGGGCAACCCTAAAATAATAATAATAATTACCCTTGCAAGCCGCACAACAGCAGGACACCTCACCCCCCTGGGAAGTACAGAACCACTGGACCACATCTGATCATAAAGTTATAACCTTCAGTCTCCACCGAACCGTAATTCCACGACATCTCGTCAGACTTCTCTCGCCAAGGTACACCATTCCCAGGGCCGACTGGGATCTCTTCCAGAGGACGCCGATGATGGGATCCGAACTGAAGGCGAAAGCTTAAATGAACTCCAGCAGTAGGTGACAAAATTAATCACGGATGCAGCGGCCATAGCCATAAAAAAGAAACGCCCAGTCCCCAGGGCTGTTCCCTGGTGGTCACTGGAACTAACTGACCTCAGACACAGAGCAAACAGAGCCCAAAAAGCATTCCAACGAGCATGCAGAACCTGGCCACAGGCGGAGGTGGATAAGTTAAGGCACAGGTATCACGAGGTAAGAAATAACTACACGACCAAGATTAAGCAGAAGAAAAAAGAAACATGGGAAACCCTGGTCAGTGCAAATGGCAATACTGATCCAAGGGCAATTTTTTATAGAGTTGTAACAAGTTCCTAAGAGAATAAGTGGTTACAGCCACCGAAACTGCACCGGGAAGTTATACCAGAACCTGGAAATCATCAATTGACAACATATTAGACCACATCTTCCAACCTCAAACTAAGCCCCAGACTGAGGAACAGAGAAAACTCTGTGAAGAAAACTCCTCTTATTGTACCATGGTAGTTAAGGTCCCCTTTACAATCATGGAGCTGAACATAGCAGCAGCAAACATCAAAAACAGGAAAACCCCTGGTGATGATTGGATTGACCCAGAGGTGCTCAAAAAGGCAGTAGAAGTCATTCTAAATCTCTTCAATCGCTGTCTTTCAGAAGGCTGTTACCCTAATAAGTGGAAAACAGCAAGAAAAAAAAAGGTAAAGTGCAGCCATTATCAACCCACTGCAGGATGGAAGCCTCCTCAACAATTCATGCTGAGGGAAATGGACCATAATCTGCCACGCTGGTCCAGTGCGGGTTGGCAGATCGACCGTATTCAGCAGTCAGGGGCTTGAACCCTGGTCTACTCAAAGAGCGTGTGCTACTGCACTCCCGTTCCTGACCACTCGGCTAAGGAGTTATACTTAAGAAACCAACCAACCCCCAGGATAAACCAACATCGTACAGACCCATAAGCTTTGCTTTCTACCTTGAGCAAACTTTTTGAGTGGCTTCTATACCACAGATTAGAGACTCACTTCCAGAAAGTGAACATTATGTCGCCGAACCAGTTCGGCTTCAGAAGAGGACGTTCAGCAGCAGACGATTTGGAAAACAAAATTGAGGCAGCAAAATACTGCGACATGAAGTATTTTCTCCTCAATCAATAGACTTTGCTGGCGTTTTTGATTCTCTCTGATGGCCTGGAATCCCGTCCAGACTTCGGAGCACCCAAATTCCAGGCAACCTGTTCTGCTGCCTTAGATCATACTTGGATGACAGAAGGATTACAGTGACTTTTCCCTTTTCCACTGTCTCCAAGCAGGTCCACAGAGACTGCCCCCGAGGGATCTGTTCTGGGGCCCCCTTCTGTGGACTCTTTTGCTGGACGAGTCCCTCAATATGGAAATTCCTGATATAAGAATGCAGGCATATGCTTATGATCTCATACTGATGCTGCAGGCTAATAGCAGGACACAGCTTGAGACCCATGCAAATTATGCCATTTCTGTTCTGCAAGGACGGGGAAATGGGAAGCTACTGAACATCTCACCGGAAAAGACACATTCAATATGCCTCAAAGTCTCCCTTGATCCCAAGAGGCCTCACCAGAACAATATAAATGGAATAACCATTAAACTCCAAACAGAAGTCAAATATCTTGGTTACCTCAGAGTAAAATTCAGAAAATATTTCGCCCTATTTGCTAGTTACACGCAGAGACTGAGGTCTGAAGAAGAGGGCGCTCGCCATCCTCTACAAGGCATTCTTCATCCCGGCACTGGCTTATGCAGTGGGAGCGTGGTACGCTAAGGCAAGCACTGCTGTTAACAGAAGTAAATTGGAAACCACCCATCGAATCCTCACAACCAGAGCATTTTGCTCGGTGAGCACCCACGCTCTCCAGGTCCTTGCAGAATGTCTCCCTCTAGACTTGGAGATTGTGGGGCGTGGGCTGCTCCCCCAACACGCTAAAGGAAGGGTAATCACACATTTGGGATAAACTACGGACCCAAATCTGACTAGACCACAGGAAAAAAGACATCTTACAGAACACATGAGAACAGTGTGGTAGAATCGGTGGAATGACTCCACTAAAGGCCGCCTAACTAGAAGCTTCATACCAGACACTGAACGTGTTTACCCTGTTTCCCCGACCTGCTACTCTCCTGTATGTGTAAACACTTACCTGCTATGAACACTTACCTGCTGACAGGGCATGGCTCCTTAAGGAAGAAGCTACACGATTTTGGAATCTCGGACATAGTGCATTGTAGATGAGGACAAGAAGAAACTTGGGAACAGATGCTCTACGAATGTGATATCTATAAAGACCTCTGGGCCTGCGGTTTACCAAACTACGCTCCATTCTTAGAAATCAGGAGGACACAGTGCTGCAGGAAGAAGAAAACTATCACGCTTTTCGCTCAAAATCTTTTCGCGAGGCAAAGAGCACTTCCACCACCCTGAACCAAATTTAAGACTTTGACGACCGAATAGACACAAAGAACACAACTGGCTATTGACGACCAGCTGAGTGAGTACAGGACTTGAACACAAGAGGCGGTGACAACCTACAGCAACTGAAGGACAAATGAGTCCTTACTTTATACGACCAAACACTGGGACCTAGATGTAACTGGCCTGTCATGTGCAGGTGACACAACCTGGCCTCTGCCGAGACTAAGTCCACCACCTGGAGAGTCAAAGTGAACGACTTAGATCGCAGCCTTGCTGCCAACTAGCCAAATAGTGACTCAGGTCCAACACCTTGCCGGGCCTGCTTTATCTCTTTTTCCCGGTGGGTAGGGGAACACTCTTGCCCCCCCATCTCGTGGCCAAACCCACTTTTCCTCTGGTGTGGCATGGGCATGCCCACTGAACATTTAGGGGACACCTCTAGCAGTCCCTTTCTTCTTCTACCCTCCAGCCTTCCTACTCTCTTCCCAAATCTGTCTACCTTCACAGTGCACAGCCCACATCAAAATTGTAACTACAGCAAAATTGCTTGCCCGACCCTTTTCAGCCGAAAATAAAACTCATCCTGCGTCCAATCCCTTCTTGCTCTTAAAACAAATCTCTATGACCAAACAAAAGCATCAACAGCGATTAAAGCAATTTTTTTTTTTTTTAGGTCCTAGCCACTGAAATCAGAGGAAAGTAGGTGACAGGACCTGCCATAGTACTGATTACTTACTGGTAACACCTGGCTGGCCTTCTCGTCGGGTTTCATCAGGGGGCCCGATGGCCAATAACCCAGATGAACAATGGACACAACGGACAACACTATGCACGATCCACACACTTGAAATCTCTGGCTTGACAGGGTACTGTCACCTGATACAGAGAACACCGCAGAGATGGGAGAAATCCCAGGAGCCACTAGACCCTCAAACATACCAAATACCAATACCTAAACACTGGGAGGCAAATATCCCCAACAACCTGTACCACTGTATCAAAACCTACATATCTGACAGCAGGATCTCAATATGTGTTCCCTACTCTCAACTTACTCTGTCTGTCTTCCGGGGTGCCCACAGGGTTCAGTCCTGGGGCCACTCCTGTGGAACCTGGTGATGGACGCCTTCCTCAATCACAATCTCAATGGGTCAGATGTCCAAGCTTTTGCACAGACGACCTCGTCCTAATGCTGGGGACAGACAGTCGAGCACAACCGGAAGCCACTGCAAACCGGGAAATTGACACTGCTTCAAATTACTTTGCACTAATGAATGACCGTCCCAGCTTAGTAGGAACTGGCAATCAACTTTATAAATACTCCCCCACTCATACGGGCATCCTTCTTGAAATAAGAGGTCAAGCCTTGATAACAGTCTTATTATCATCGTTTTTATCTTGCGACAAAGCACATAAAGCGGGGATGAATTCTGTGCTTGGTTTACCTATTCTCCGGGATAAAAACCGGTAAACTGGTTATGGTTTGAAAAAAGTCCATCAAAATTATTCCTCCCTTGTTGAAGGATTCAAACCAAGGTCAACTACACACGGTGCAGAAGGACACCGATATTGTAACGGCGCTACCGCGACAGTCTTAATAACTAAAAAAAAAATAGTTCTCTTGAAAATATTAGATTCACAAAATAAACTATTACTTGTACAAGTAAAATAGTTTATTTCGTTTTGTTTGATTCAAGATAGGGCCGATTTGGGTGGGAGATTCCGCTTGGCCATCCACTGGTACATGTCACATCTGTCAAAATCAGGAGCTGAATTATAAGGGTATTTGCAACATAGAGGCTAATAGGAACAGTACAAAATAATTTTATACAGCATTCATCTTTCTAGAGCTAACTGTAGACAAGATTTGTTAAAAATCATATCCGAGGTGCACAGCAAACAGTGAAAATGATAGGTATACTTGGAAAACTGAATAAGATAATAAAATCTGCATTAAAAAAAAAAAAAATCTGCATTTGTGACTATGGAAAAATGCTTCCCGAAATAATCACGATGGTTTCATTTTTTCTTTTGCTTGTTTCATTTCATAAACAACTGACGTGTTTTCCATATTTCCATTAGGTGTTCCTGCTAACCGTCACTTCCGGAAATGTTTTCCTCTTTTCAGAAACAATTTGTTACAGATAAATTTACGCAATTGCGAACTGGTTTCGTAAAAGTTTAAAACATCTCACTTCCAGTATTAAAAGTTACATGTTTTAAAACAAGAAGTGGAATATATGTGATGTTGTTTCATATGCAGTGGAATTACTGTTTTAAAAATTTTCTACTTTCCGAGAATTAAAAACAAACAAATAATAAGAGAAAATAATCACTGAAGCTGTTTTTTAGGAACATTAGCAACTAAGGCCATATTGCTCGGGGGATATGCGGTGGCCATTCCCTGATCTTTCCGCATCCTCCGTATTTGGTGGTCACGGGCTCGAACCCCAGTCTAATCAAGAAGCGTGTGCTACGCACTGCTGCTCCTGCCCACCTGGCTACGGAGGCGCCAATCACCGAAGCATAGCATATCAACTAATACAGGAAATTTGGTTTCTGCAAATAAGAATAATTATTTTTAGAAACAGCATTACTGTTAACAAAAAAAAAAAACGGAAAAATAAAGAGCACAACGGCAATGAAACCACATCAATCAAATATCTGATTACACTTCCCACCAAAAAACGGGTTTTTTTTTTTACACATTTATACGTATCACATAAGTGTGTACGAATACGGATATATATATATATATATATATATATATATATATATATATATATATATTATATATATATATATTGTGTGTGTGTGTGTGTGTTTTATTCGAACAAGTAATTAAAATAAAACGGCATTCTTGAGCAAGATCAATGGAAATTGTCCTACCATAAAAACATATTGTTTGTCTGTTATCCAAGTGGAATAATGCCTTTTAGCAGAGAAGGGTGCCTTTGCAGGATGGCACAGCGAGTGCACTCAAAATCTACACCACAATATAATAGCGTAGCTTAATTTAATTTATTACAATTGGAAAATTGTAGATCTCTTAAAGTACCATTTATAACTTACACAATATAATAGCGTAGCTTAATTTAATTTATTATGGTACCCACCTTTTTATAATCTGCATTGATGTTAGAATAAAATGGATGATAATTTTAAATTTAAGTTAGTGTGAATAAGTTAGGATTTAAAAACAGAATTAAAATATGCGCAAGGAAGTAGAAGTGCACGTCTTCATCCTTGGTTGTCAATGTTGAAATTGGAACAATTGAAGTTATATGGTTGAAAACAGAAGGCCAACAGCCATAACAAGTGGCTTTCGTTTTACACGTCTTCAGTTGGCAATAGTAGAATGAGAGTGAACGCGTGTATTTGAGAAGACTAAGTTCTCTTTCCTTATGAGAATGCCTTTTATAAAATCTTATCTAGTAGATCCAGTATGAGATTAAAAATTAATATCTACAAACAGAGATGACAAAACATCTAGGTAAGCCTAGATTAAGTTTGAAATTTTGGAAAACCAGGACGTCTGTTGACAGTAGACTATATATACACACAAGTGATTGTGTGACTGCGATGTGTCTAACAGCAAATCAAATATTCTGGGAAAGATCGTAAATAGTTTCCCAGCATATTTGATTTCCATTTTTGCAAGTTACATCTGTTGAAAGAACTTGTGCTCCCAAACTGAGGTTATTTATTTTTTTTGTTAAAAATGAGCAAATTCTGAAAGTTATCAGTTGGTATTACTCTTTGTATAAAAGGTTTCAATTACAGCAACCACGGTTGCTGTAAATGAAACCATGAATGAACCAAACACATTTTGAAATCAAAAATGAACTACACACTATAGTAGCCAGTAAAGAAAATGCTTAATAAAGCACAAGTATCGTAATTCGAAAGACCTGCTGGAACACTATTCCAAAGATCGTACTTCATTTGTAATATATATATATTATTAAAGTATTAAATTTGTATTAAGGAGTAGAGACGGATATATATATATATATATATACACACACACACACACACACACACACACACACACATATATACATGAGGTATGTCTAAAAAGTAATGAGACTGAACGCGTGACTCGAAAACTGGCAACAACAGAGTAGCCAGGCTTCCGACACCAACCGAGACGTACATTCTTACTTTATGTTCACTGCAAGTTTAAACTTGATAGCGTTAACACGTCTGACTTGACAGTGAGTTGTGTAAGTGTGCGTAGTAGTGACGCGTTATGAAAATGGGAAAATGAAATCTCGAGCAGCGTTGCACGATCAAATTTTGCGTCAAACGTACCGAAAACGCAACAGAAACTTACGAAAAATTAAAACGGGCTTATGGATAGCAGGCTCTATCGCGGGCACAGGTTTTTAGGTAGCATAAAGCATTTTTGGATGGCCATGAAAGTGTGGAAGACGAACCTCGTTCTGGAAGACCTTGCACGTCAAAAACGGACGAAAATGTGACCAAAGTGAGGGCTATGGTGAGGTCTCATTGACAGTCAGAATGATCGATAGTGAGTTGAATTTGAATCACCAAACCGTTCACGACATTTTGACCGAGGAATTGGGCATGCGGAAAATTTGTGCAAAACTGGTTCCAAAAAACCTCACCAACGAACAAAAGGAAAACTGAAGGAATGCGTGTCTGGACCTTCTTGAACGCATCGAAAATGACGAAAATTTTTTCAAACGTGACATAACAAGTGATGAAGCGTGGATTTTCGAGTACGATCCCGAAACCAAACAACAAAGTTCGGAGTGGCACACGTGCAACTCACTGCGCCCGAAAAACGCAAGAATGAGCAAAGGGAAAATCAAATCCATGCTAGTTTGTTTTTTTTGACAGTCAATGTGTTGTTGTTCATAAGGAATTCGTGCCTCGAGGACAAACAGTTAATCAACAGTACTATCGTGAGGTCCTTGAACGACTCAGAAAAAGGGTTAATCGTGTCCAGCTGCAGATTGCGGGCTCTTAGAAGCTGCATCACGACAACGCTCCCTGTCACACTACCCATTTCCGTGACCGAATATTTGACCAAAAAGGGTATTCCAGTGGTTCCGCAGCCTCTACACTCGCCTGATCTGAGTCAGTGTGACTTCTTCCTTTTCCCCAAGCTCAAATTCCACCTCAAAGGTAGTCATTTTGGAACTGTGGACAACATTCAAAAGGTCGTGACAGACCAGCTGAAGGCACTTTCAGTTGAAAACTTCCAGCACTGCTACCGGGAGTGGGAGAAACGTATCCGGCGGTGTATGAATTCCCAAGGGAACTATTTTGAAGGGGATAATGTTGATTTGTAGTTCAGTTGTTAATAAAAAATATTTATAGCACCAGTCTCATTACGTTTTAGACTCGTAATATTTAGTTGAACCACCTCTGGCCCTGAAGACAGCAGCACACCGTCGAGGCATTGATAAGATCAATTTCTGAAAATAATCAACTGATAGTTCGTGGTTTAATACAAACACGAATTATGGCTTCCTCAAGTTCACGAAGACTCTTTGGTTTCTTTCTGGCAGATTCCACAACTGCAGATTCCACACGATGCCAACAGTTTTCTGTAGGATTCAGGTCTGCGCTGTTTCCTGGCCAGATAAGAGTTGTAATGGACCTTTCTTCCAACCATTTTTTCACCTGTAACAAATGTAAACATATTACTGTCGAACCTCGTATGCAGAAATAAAGCCAAAGCAACTACAGAAGTGCCTACTTACACTTTTTGCCCGATGACAAGGAGCAGAGTCGTCCTGAAAGATGCAGTTACTTGACAGGTTGAAATGGTCTCTAATGGTTGGCAGCAATTTGCCTTCCAATATAGCCAGGTATCCATTTGCATTTACAGAACCTTTTATAAACTGCAGGTAACCTACTCCGCAATACAAAATTACTCCCCCCCCACCTATATCATTTGGCTGGTAGCGAATTTCACTGTAGACAGACACAGTCTGGATGGTATTCTTCACCACGTCTGCAGCGAATCATTTGTCTCCCATCAGAGCCATGCAGGTTGAATTTCTTCTCATTTGAGAAAATAACTGATTTCCACTTCTCGGAGGTCCATTTGACATGCTCCTTACAAAAAATTAATTGGGTCTTTTTCATTTTTTGTGTGAGGAGGGGCTCCTTCTTAGGACGATGGGCTACAAGTCCATTTTTTAAGAGGAGTCTTCTGACTGTTACTGCAATTGCTACCACTCCTGTATGTTCTTCCCACTCTCTTTTTTTTAGCTCAGACGAAGAAGGAAGGTTTGGTTTTGGTTATTTTTTTTTTAGGAGCATTAGCAATAAAGGCCATATTGCTCCGGGGTTATGCGGTGGTCATTCCCTGACCTTTCCGCATCCTCCGTATTTGGTGGCCACGGGCTCGAACACCCGTCTAATCAAGAAGCGTATGCTACGCACTGTTGCTCCTGCCCACCTGGCTATGGAGGCGCCAACGAAGAAGTTACTCTTTTTAAAGCATAAGCGCTTCAAACCGCCTTCCTGTTTTGGCGTAGAGACTCGTTTGCGTATAGGTTCTTTTTTCCTATCAGCAGAACCAGTATTCTTGAGTTTGGAAATAAATCTACTCACTGTCGATTGATTACAAGACACTCTATAAGCAATATGACGGGAAGAGCATCCTTCCTCACGTAAAGCAATAGCACTTTTTCGTGGCTTGAACTGCATGTAAATCGCCATCCTGACAAGCAAGGAATGACTGCAACTCTTGCAGAGCGTGCTTATATAACTGAAAGTAACAGTTGATGCAATATTACGTCATCACATACGCGTGTTAATCTTATCTGATGCAATCTGTAAGAAATATTGCCATATGCTTACATTATTCAGACGACAATTACAATTTTATGTGGTGAGAACTTTCTCTAAACACCAGTGTATATACACTACTACCCTATTTGTGATGCAGCAAAACATCTCGGGCAAGTGGACTCATTATTCTGATCCAATTTCACTATGAAATAAACACTCATCCCCACGCACACACAAATTCTACTTGTTTTTGTCAAAAAAAAAAAAAAAAAAAAATATATATATATATACACACTGTATAGTGGTGTAAGTATGAAAAACGTCGAAAGAGACTTCTTATTACTGGGTTTCTGGATCTAGAAACAATTCATACGAAACACTATTTTTCGTAATACCAGCGTTGCAGTTTTTCTAAACCTAATATTTTATCTTTTACTTCATATGATGAGAAAGCTAAAGTAGTCTTAAATTTACTGTGGAGCGTCCACTTTTAAAGGTTCATTCTAAATTCGGTTTAATACACCTTTTTTTTTACATGAATAATCAATTTCGACTTACATCTTCAGCTTTACAACATGGTGACAAGAATCTACTAACTTCAGTGAGAAATCTTTATAGCTGCACCACACATCCGGCATGGGATTCTAGTCGTTATTTGAACAAATAAACCGAAGTTATTCTATTACTAGAATCCATTATGAGAAGTCAATTGTTCATGAAACCATGTGTGTGAAAGTTTTCAATTTATATAAGACAATGTTCAGTCATACGTTTTATTAACAGGGAAGACCGGAGCGATACGAAAATTAGATTTTTTTTTTAATATTTTACTATAGAAGGGAATTTTCACGGCTAGGAGTACATGGTTTCCGTTCCCATTTTTGAGAAAAAGCACATTTTATAGTAATATATAATTTTTTTACACATAAATCAGTTTTTAATGCTTCGTAACCATACTTTATATAACAGGCGAAATGCCACTTTACTTTACAGTTTTGTGATTTACCACAATCTACGTAAAGTGACTATGGGACAGACTGACTTGTTATTAGCATTAGTCAGGCATACGATGCAAGAAAGAAAGCTTATGCAGCATCAGCCAAAAAAAAAAAAAAAAAAAAAAAAAAAAACACACCTTCCATTTCACCCCTCCATTCGTTCCAAATGCCTGTCCAACTCAGTCTTAAATTTATTTAGGCTATTAGCTTCCACAACAAAAGACGGAAGCCTGTTCCACCAATCAACCACCCGCTGGTTAAAGGCAAAATTCCGCACATCTATTCTACAACCATCTTTCTTAAATTTGAAACTGTGCCCCCTCAGGTTCTTAGTCTGAGCAAGAGGAAGAATCCCATCAGCATTCAGCTTGCTCAACTCATTCAAGGCCTTATACACCTCAATCAGATCACCTCGCAGGTGCCTACTCTCCAGGTGCTGCAATTTGCAGAACTTAAGCCTTTCTTGGTAAGAGCACCCCTTTGTTCCCCTAACCAATCTTGTCCTTCTTTGTACTCCTTCTAGCAACTTTACATCCTTCCTAAAATGAGGCCTCCAGACCTGTACACAGTATTCTAGGTGTGGCCTGACCTGACCATTGCCTCGTATAACGGGATAATCACCTCCCTGTCCCTGAGGAGGAAGAGAGACTGGAAAGCGAAAAGAACAAAAGTTGAAAAAGAATGGCCGAAGTTTAAAATATAAACCTGCTGAAAAAATAAAATAAATTTTTGAAAAGGAAATGCTAAAATGTTTTTGTTTGTTCTGCGATATATGAAGATTCAATATCTGAGCAAATGTGAAGAATGATGACATGAACCCTATTCAAACTGTAAACTGTTGGGTAATTTATCTGCAATTATTGATGAATTACATGCGACTCTATGTAAATTATTCAAAAATATTAAAATTTGAGCAATTTACATTTTTTTAATAACAATAAATTATAATATTTTATAAAACATATTTGCGTATTAATTTCTTATTCCAAATGTAACAGCACAAAATTTACCTTTACATATAAACAAATAAAGAAAATTACTAAACATAATTTTCTTATCCCAATTTCTTCAACTTCTTTTGATATTACTGGTTCATGTAATTTAAAAGATCATTCAAACAACAAAAAAGGCATTTAAGGAGCATTCAAATAGGCTTTTAACTTTATACTTCCAGCTATAAGTGTCACAAGGCTCGTTTTTTGTGTTACACACTCTCCTCGTGTTTTGAGATAGTTGTCATACACAATTTCTATGCATTTTTGGTTGCAGCAGATTCTGGTGATAAAGAAAAATAGAAAAGCTGGCCGATTAATACTTGACCAGTTCAAAGACTTTTTTTTTTTTTTTTTTTTAAATTAGGAGTATTTGGATGTGTAATTTTAAGTAGCAGTCTGTCATTTCATGAGGTAAAAGACCGATTCCAAATATAAAATTTGTGAAGCATAATGCTGTCTTCAACTTTATCCAATCTACTTTCAAGATTTCGAAAGTGGGATTCCAGGTTGACTGTTCTGTAGAAGTTTTGCTAATTAAAATCTTAGAAGATAATTTAAAATATGCACATTTAATGTCTAGTTGCGGTTTATGGAATTTTGTGAGCCATCAGAGTTCTCAGGAATAAAAGTTAAAAAGGAAATTGTTTTTTGTTAGCTAAAAAGGAAATTGTTTTTTCCCTTATTGCTAATATAAGTTTATGGCACGTAAGTGATCATTAAATGATCATATTTGCCACTCTACACGCTCTTTTACGCAGAAAGTTAGAAGAAAAGTAATAAAATGTGAGTTGAATTGTTAAATTAAATTGCAGACAAATGGGCAACTACTAAACTGTCACAGCTGGCCTCCACTCCTTTTATGCATGTAGCTGAAAATTAAACGCTACCTGTTTCGTCATTTCGGAATGACATCATGAAAGACATTTTTTTTTTTTTTTTTTGTTTAATGTTATTTCCTTCTGGCTATTAAGTCAGGTTTCTAGCTGGGGAAATGCCCCTTCTCAACGACCTTCAGCATCCTCAGGAAAGTGACGGTAGTACTAGTTTTTATCATGCAGCAGACTGAAGTAGTCCTCTACGTTCCCCATTTGATACCGAAGGGAGTATCGCTGTTTAACAGTTTCTTCCATTCAATGAACAGAATTTTACGCCCATTGTGCAAATATTTTATGATCTGATATTTGGCTGCTTCATATTTTTTTCCAAATTTTCCCTTTGCGAACAAACGCGCAAAGACACGTGTTTCTTCGAACATTTCTAGGTACGGAAGTTTGGATTTTTTTAGTTTTGCCTAGCGCCGGGTAAGTCGTCATAGCGCTTTAGGCGTAATGTAAGAGCGTCCAGTTTATTGAGAAGGTGATTCAAAAGTAACCTTTCCCTGATTGGCTGATCACTTACATTTATAGTAAGACCTAACCTTTCCGGCAGTAAAAGTGAATCCGACAGAATCAAGAGAAGCTACAGATATCGGTAAGCGCAATATCAAAAATGACATTAGAATTTTAGAATTTAGGTTAGTTACAAAAGGTCAAATAGCGAATCAGTGTTTCAGATTGTTTCCTTTTTCTTTCTTTCTCTCTCTCTCTCTCTCTCTCTCTCTCTCTCTCTCTCTCTCAGAGAGAGAGGGGGGAAAGATCTAATATCAAAGCTTTGTTATGACATTACTGACACTTGTCATAACAATAAAATAATGAATTAGCGATAAAGAAAAATGTTTATCATCTGGTGTTTCTACTGCTGACAACAAATGACCTATATAAAGAAGTCTGTTCATTTGAGTCTAGTGCCCTAAAAGCCTTATATGTATTTGTATGTGAAGTAACATGTGAGGAATTTTTCTTTAGAGCTACGTTTATCATCTGCTGTTTCTACTGCTGACAACAGATGATAAAATATATGAAGAAGTTTGTGCATTATGAGTCTAGTGCCATAATAGCACTATATGTATATGTATGTGAAGTAATATGTGGGGAATTTTTCTTTAGAGTTACGTCGGACAGCAACAGTTTTTATTAGCATTGATTACTTATTCGATTTATATAATTAAATCAAAGGCGAGTTCAAGTTTTATTTTTTACTTAAGTTTTGAAGCAGAACTATTTAACATATCACAACAAAAAAAAAATCATTCTCAATTATTTTACAACGGCATATGCAGGTCACGGCCGTTGACCACGTGGAAATTAATTCGTAATCGTTTAGTTGTTTTACGTTGAATTGCATTATGAAAACAACTGCTTGTATTAAAGAGCGGTAAGTGTACTGCTGTAATTTTAGCCATATTAAAAAAAAAAACCCGTAGTACTGAATTTATAATCATATCCTCGGAATTTAAAACTTCTACGTATAAGTTTGATTTGCCGATTTCCAACAATAGTCGTGAGCTCAAGACTTTCAAAAAAAGTAAAGAGTTAAAATTAAAGATATACACAGGATGGATCCACTAGGGACATTCTACTGTTTATCTCTGGTCGGCCGCAAGAAGGAAATCCGCTCATTCTAATCATCACGACAGTTCATGGAACAGTTCGAGATAGTAAAGTTGCTCCTGTATATAAATTTAAATCTTAGTTCAAAATACAATTTTGAAAAGTGTGTGATTTAAACTAACCGAGTTAAACAATGCGTTTTGTTTTTTTATAAATTCTTTATAATTAGAAAAAATATATTTTTCAGGAGTAAGGAAAATAAGAATGTTTAAATGTGTAATAATAAGGACAAATAGTAAGTTTTTGTTTCTTGTTTAGTAAGCAGATTGGACATGAAACCTGACCGTAAAAGAATTTGGTAAACTGAAACGAAGAAAAAGATTATGGCAACATTATGCAGCTGGCAATTCTGTGTGACAAATTTCAGAATTAACCTAAGAGATCATAAATTTTCAAGAGAATATGGAAAATGTCAAGTCTCTTGTTAAAATAATGAAAACACAGCACGAATCCTATCACATAGGCAAAGCACTAGTTAATTTTCCATCTACTGTATTTGATATCTATCTATATATCAAAAAACGTTTTCCTCGAGTCAATGGGAGTTTAAAAGGGCTAGGCAATTACGTCACTACAAATGCAATTAATTATTGACAACAGCTTCCATAACGTTCACGTGATTCACTGTCTAACATTTGATGTTCCATTGCAACGTTTTTTATATATCAATGAATTTTGTATATTTGTAAATACTGTAGTTTAGAATTTTGTATATTTGTAAATACTGTAGTTTAGAATGTTGTATATTTGTAAATACTGTAGTTTAGAATTTTGTAAATATTTCAATTAAATATTTGAATGCAACAATATTCCTCGTGTATTATGGAACCAAAAGCAAAAAAGTCTTTTCCTAAATTGATCTACGTAAACACAGGTAAATAATTACATAGTGATATTGATTGAAGTCCAATATAGTAATACACCGGCAGGAACTTCGATGAAAGTGAGGAAGACGGCGATAACTGACAGGTGAAGGCACCTACCTTTTCTGATTGTTTTGCGTTGTCGAGGAGGGGGGGGACTTAGCTTAGGGTGTTTGACAATCCATCCCGCTGTTTTAAAATGGGTAAACGAGTTCCAGATTTAAAATCAGGAACAAAGCAGTGACATCTGCCAATCACTGCGTTGTTCCGGTCCATTTGTCGAAATATGGAAGTCAACTTGTCAATCACTGCTTTCCCACTGTTTTGCTTGCCGCTATGTTGGAGGGTGTACACTGTTCTGGACTTTTACAATGAGATATATATATATATATATATAATCATATAAATTAGAATAAAGTTATATAATGAAATAAAATAATGCTTATGTAATAAAATTTCATGAAATAAAATTTCTTATGTAATATTCCTTTTTTAACATTATTTAAATCTAATTATATATATATATATATATATATATTTTTTTTTTTTTTTTTTTTTTATGAAGACCCCAAACACCAGAGGTATTAGAACCTATAGTAATTAGTATCGTACTTGGGTTGGAGGTTGAGAAGACGAAAGAAGATATTTGTTGTCATTAGACGAACTTCTGTAGACTAATTTTCAGGAAATACTTATAAAGGAAGGTTGTTCAAGAAAACGGCAGTTGAATGAATAAACGAGGAAGATGAAAAGTTGGTTCTGTGAATTTGAAGTTGGACAGTAAATGGATGTTGGCGGCACGTGTTCGTTTTGAAAGAGAGAGCGGGAATTATAGACGCCGATTCAGAAGAACAGTGCCCATGGAAGTATCTGTAGAAAAGGCATGCAGCAGAAACAGTACGTCTATGAGACAGCGAGTAGAAATACTCTGTTAGAGAGGAGTCGTTAACCTAACTGCCCTCTTTTGAATGGAATCTAGAAGCATGAGAGAGGTTTCGGGGGAACTGCCCCAGATGTGGGAACAATATTCCATGGTAGGGCGGATTTCGATTTGTAGAGAGTGAACAGCTGTTTGGAAGAAAAGTAACGCCGAGAGCGAAAGAGAAAAAAGTTTTTTAGATACAGAGGAAGCAATATTTGTAATGTGCTTGTGCCAAGAGAGATTAGAAGTCAGGGTAATCCCCAAAAGAGATATATCATCTTGCCTAGAAATCAGTGTCAACAAAGATAAGCATAGGAGCAGAAGAATCCTTCTTGCGAGATATAAGACAAGACTGAGTTTTAGAAGGATTGAAATCAACTAAGTTGTCTTTGCCCCACTGGAGATTGGTATTTAGGGAATTGGTAGTGGATATTCGAGAAGCTGAAGCTGATTGAGCAGGGCAAGAGCTGATTGAGCATTTCTCAAACTGGAATTCAATGTGCTATCGTCGGCAAAACTATGGATAGGATTTTCAGTCAATGGAAGAAGATCATTAATATATAAAGGGGAAAAGAGTGGGGGAAAGAACTGAACCTTGGGGGACACCAGCATTAGTGAAGAAGTTAGAAGACGGGGAGCCACCTATCATCCACCCTCAGTGCGCGATCAGAGAGAGAACTGGATAACCAATTACAAAAAACAGTTGTCAAACCATAAGTTGGAAGCTTGTTTAGAAGACCTTATGTCAAACACCATCGAAAGCCTTTGAGGTGTCAAGAGCAACTTCTTGTTTCACCGAACATTTCCACTGAATTTGTCCATAAATGGGTAACATAAGCCTCAATATCACCCGTGGATCGACACTGACGGAATCCATTCTGGCAATCGTTGATCAGACGGAAAATTTCTAGGTAGTTTAAGAGTTGGCAGTTAATTGATTTCTCCATTGTTTTAGAAAGAGTAGAATTAATTTAAATGGGACGATAATTGGATGAGAGGAATTTTTCACCCTATTTGGGAACTGGCTGGATATGAGCAAATTTCCAAGCAGAAGAAAAACACCTTTGGAATAAGAAAGTGAAAAAAGAGGAAAAGAAATGGAGTAAGTTCAGGAGCACAGGTTTTGAGAACAAGTGGAGAAATACCATCAGGACTTGGAGCTTTCTGAGCATCAAGTTTCGCCAAAATGTTTTTGATGGAAGACCACAGGAGGCATTGACTGGAGCGTGTTGGGAATGGTGGGAGGCTTTTTACACAAGATGAACTGGAAGAAAAATGGGATGCTAGTAGGTCAGTTTTATCCTTGGGCGAGATGACAACAGAACCATCTGGCTCTGACAGAGGTGGGAGCAGAGATGGGTAAAAGTTGCGGCGAATAGCTTTGGCAAGAGACCAGAACACTAGGCTACCATTATGGCAAGAAGCAAGTTTTCTACTCTTAACCTGTTCAAAATCTAGTTTGTTTGGACTGATTAATAACTGCTTTACAATCGTTGCGAGCTTTGGTGTAGGCAGAAAATGAAACTGAAAAATTGGAAACAAGCCAATTACGACATGCAACAAGTGTTCTCTTGAACAGCCTTAGCACATTTATTGGAAAACCAAGGTTTAGATAAAGGACGAGATTTTAAAGTGGAGTGTGGAATAAAGGATTCCATTCCTACAAGAATTGTTTCACTGACACGATCTGAGAAAACGTTGACATCAGAAAATTTGAAACAGTAATCCGACCAAGGAAAAGAAATCTCGTAGGTCATCCCATTTGCATTATTGTGATGCCAAACTACACGAGGTTGGGAACAGCCATGAGATAAAGGTTCCATTGAAGAAGAGACAGCTGTGATCTGAGGTGCCTAAAGGACCACTCACTTCGATCGTATACTTAGAAAGGTTGTTTGTGAGAAAAAGATCAAGTGCGCTGGCCGTATGGTTAGGATTGTCCAGTACTCTGGTAGGTTTTTTTTTTTTTTTTTTTGGTTGGCGCATCGGCTTCTGTGGCCATAATGCACCTCCCAAGGTTTTTGCAGTACTTTGATCCAAGCCCGAGGCGGGATTCGAACCCGCGACCTTTGGAATAGCTCCAAATTAAGTTCGCTCACATTTCGGTCTTTCAATCTAGCGATCAACCCACGCAAACGTTTTTTTTTTTTTTTTTTTTTTTTAAGGTCCTTGCCACTGAAATCTCAGGAAACTAGGTGGCAGGGCCTGTCAGAGTAAATAACTGTAATACTAGTGTACCTGGTCTGCCTCCACGGGGCGAAGTGTGGGCAACGTCGGGCCTCAGCTGGGGTCTGGCGGCTAAATGGCCAGAAGAACAACGGTACACAACATCACACACCTCAAGATCCATATACTTTTAAATCTCTGGCCTTTACAGTGAACTGTATCACACCTCAATGTAAACTACGCGGAGATGGGGGAAACCCCTGGTGCCGTTTGACCGTAAACACACTTTACACTTTACTGTGGGTTGCCAGGCAGGCACTTTACCCACCCGGCTAACCCGGTCAGTATTCTGGTAGGTAAATGGACAATCTGTGCGAGGTCATCAGTAATCGCAAAAGCCTTGGCATCTCGACCAGCTGGGTCGGTGTGACTAGAAAATGGAAGCCAGCTGGAGTTGTAAACATTAAAATCAACAAGGAAAATTACCTCATTGTTAGGAAAGCTGGACTGGAGAAAGTCAAGTTGCAAAGAGAGGAAGTCAAAGAGCTTCAAGTGATTAGTGGAGTTGGGAGAACGGTAGAGACAATCGATGAATTTGAAAGAATGAAGTAGAGAAATTTTAAGCCAGAGACTATCGAAAAGAGGGGATTCCAAATTATCAAGTCTCTGATAGGGAATATCGGAACGGATTTATTCGACCTTGAGAATGCTGTGCACTACAAATGCGCAGGTAATTTCCTGATTAGATATCGACCAGTGCGTTTCGACAGGTGTGTCTTTTACGTAAAAAAGATTTCACTTACTCTGTATACATTTTACGTAGAAAAGCGGGTGAGCGAGCAGGGGGCGAAGCCTCTTAGTATTATTAAACTTTTATTAAATCGTCTTCGTATTTAATAAGTATATTGTATTCAAAGTAAACCGAATGGACAATATAAATAATCAAACTGCTCATTTAGTTTAATTAGTTACTGCTAAAATTCAACTAGCTCTGCTATCATTGAACCTTCTATTTAATTAAAATTAGAAGAATAATTTAACATGAAATGAAAAGCGGAGGGAAAATAAACGAAATAAATAATGAAACAAAAATCTTATTTACAACTAAAAAAAATCTATTAATACATCAGATAACTATGTTATTCACTTTAAGTAGAAAAGTTCACGATTCAATTAGGAACATTTTTTTTTTATTACAGTTATTCCATTATTTTCTGACAATAATTCTTCTTGTATGATGCTATTTAACTTTAATTTATTATTATTACCATAAACAATTACAGGTAATATATTAAATAATACGTGCAAATATTATGCAAAAATAAATAACGAATATCAAATAAAAATGATTCATAACAGGATAATTAATTTGGTTAGGACCATCGGATAAAAGAAATTAGTTTTCCTATTAAATTAAATTTTATTTTTTGCTTTTTAAATATAAAAAGCATGTATACAGTATTAATTACAATATAAAAGAGCTTGCCACCTTCGTTTTGAAATAGACTAATAAAAACTGGCGTTTTCGTACCAAAAACAAAAAAGGTTCTAGTAAACATACCAATTTCTAATATGCTGCACAATCGCCACAAGTTGTCCCTGGCTGCATTAGGAACAAAATTTTTCTAATGAATACGAGTATATTGTTCTTTATTCCTGTTGTGCCAATCCTTACAGCAGTTTCAAGTGTTACATTCTATCAGAAGGTAGAAGCCAGACACAGGCACATCAGTGCTGTACAATGCATGTCAAAACAGTGGCAGCTAGATCTGCAGTATTTGACTGAGAACTGGTACTTATTTATTAGTCATGTTAACTGGTTTCAGTATAGAACAAAAGAATAACGTAGACAAGTGGATTCCCACCTACGGCCATGTTCGACACACAAAGGAATTAGTATCCCGCGACGGAACATGACAAATCAGTAAGTCTTAGGAAAACGCAAATGTACATTAATAAAAAAAAAAAAAATTCTGAAAGGTGATAGCCATAGCCAGATGACATTTGATCCAGACGGCAAATAATATATGGTTCAGGTTGAATGCAACCATTTCTGTTGAATGCATCTAGTTTAAGGAATAATTTTTAAGTTCTTAATGCCAAACACCAGCTTATGAAAGAATGAAACTGTTGCCAACAGTTTGGTGATTAAATAACCTTGCAGCACTAAAAATATGGAAGTCTAAGGATTTTGAGAATCTTACAGTATCTATTAATGAGCTATGAAAAAGATGACTGAATTTGCAAAGACACAATCAAGTGTGTGTCCATGATTTGAATTCTCTTGGAACAGAAAACTGTACGAAGGAAAGGGATGTGGGAGAAGCAGACGGTAACAAGATAATTTGGCGTGCTTTCTTTGGAACAGAGAGAAAGAGACAAGTAAATGTAATTTAAAATTAAAAGGTTTAATTTTATTTATTTTAAAATCAGGGATTCCAAATTATAAATGTATAAACTAGCATAAACCTCATTCTCAAAATTTCCATTTATTTTATGTCAAGGTTGCTGTCAGTTACACAGTATTACTTTTACCTGACATTCACTACGGCCTCATACAACACTGGTCTCATTAATTTCCTGTCAGTTCGCGACAACTCAAGATATAAAACTTATTTTAAACCCAGTGACGAAACTAGGAGGTTGGAGCGAAGGTAAAGGGGCAGGACAGTTGGTTCTGATGGACTGTGAAAGAGCAGAGGGAGGCCAGTACTAAATCTCGAGAGGGGCGAAGCAGGCTCAAAATCCGTAGTTTCGCTATTATTTAAATCCACTGAAATAAATCAAATTGTTATTTAGAAAATCCATGTGTGTTTTGATTCAGATTACCAATGCAGAACATAAAACTAAGAGAGGTGTTCAAAAAGTTTTAAACTACCTGTTATTCGGAATCGGCATGGTCCTGAATACTTTTTCGAAGTAGCGGCCTTCAGGCAACATTCTTTCCACTTTTGAAACTCGTGTAAAAGGACATTTTTCGACATGCACCTCAGTGTTAGGCGTGGCTTTTTCACTTCTATATAGTTACCTAATTTGTGTTCTCTGATCTCATGTTTTAAGGTAGGGAAAACCACGAAATTGCATGGGCGAGATCCGAAAAGTAGAGTAAGTGTTCAAGTGATGCACCTCGAATAATCCTCAGAGCCTCAACCGCCACACGTGAAATAAGCAGTCTAATATTATCCTACAACACAAACCTCCGCTTATTCAATGTATCTGGCTTTTTTTTTTTTCCCTGAAATCATCCTTCAAATGATATCTTAGCGTATACGAATAATAATCGCTAGTTCTTGTTTGGTTACGAAGTTCCCAGTGTTGCAAAACGATACGATGCTGTTAGTGTTCAAAAAGGAGGATCTGCATAACCTTTCTTGCAGAAGTAACAATACTAAATTTATCATTGATCGTAATCTTGAAAATGCTTTCACTTTCTCAATACCGGTGCCTACTTGATACATCCAATCTATAATCTTGCTGGATCAACTCCGTCCTCCAGTGATGAATTTTTCCTCAGCTTCATACAAAATTCAATTACACAGCTTTGCTTTAAAGCATGCCAAATATCGTTAGCATCCACCACACACTTTTTTCATACTCGTTAAAAAAATAATAATAAATAAGTTTAATGGCGGTAAATGCTGGATTTAGGTAGTCTGAAGTCCTAAAAATTAGGTTGCGGGGTTACTAAACCAGAACTACGGTAATTGCACTGTTCTGCCCTCACCTTGATCTTGAGGCCCTAATCAAATGCGTCTCGGTAAATCCGGCCTTGATGGTGACCTCCATGTTACCAACTCATTATTCTTGCATGTGTCAGCTCCCAAACTTGGTGCAACAGGGAAGATGGGAGAGGGGAAAATACGAGCTCGTTCTAGGGCAATTGATGCTTATCAGAAGATAAAACGTAAAACGAATTTAAAATTTTGGCATGGTGAAGGAAAGCATGTTACAAATTAAGTTATTAATTTCGCAGTAGGAGAGGGGGGAAAGATACCAGATCAGAGCCATTGGGGTGGGTCCATGACAAAAGTCGTTGAGAACCGCATAAACTGCACTAAATTTTATAGTAAAAATAATTAAACTGTTATGAAAAATAAGGAACGGTTTAATGAATCATTATGTAAAACACATTAACATTATTAAGTTGGCTCCGGTTTGAGCAAAAAAAACAGTTGGAAGGTTTTGAAATTGAAACTTCTGCAAGTTCAATTAGAAATTACGGCTATTAATACTATCAACACTTTGCATCACATAGGCCTGCATATTGATCTCGTAATATCAGAATAGAAATAGGATTTCTATTCTAATATATTACCATCCCTAAATTAAATAAATAAATAAATTTTTCTGTTTATACTCCGGGACGACCAAACAGTCAGAGGAGTTAACAAGATAGACAGAATACAAGAAACAGCACCGTATTCAGCAGTCACGGGCTTGAACCCCGGTCACTCAAGGCACGTGTACTTATGCACCCGCGCGCCTGACCACTAGGTTATGATAATTTCAAAATTGATTTCTTTTTTTTTTTTTGCATTAAGTAAAGGAATTTTTCTACGTACAAGATAGTGCAAACGCATCATATTAGTACACAGCCAAACTCTGAATTAGCAATTTTTTGCAAAGGTGGCATCGTTTAAATTATAACGTTTAAGGAATTTTTATAAAGAAAACACGTTTCGTTTAAATTACATTGCAAATTACTGGTGATTTAAAGTATTCAAATATAATCGTAAATTATAAATATGCTTACTTTTACTATTATTAAAAATAACAACATTTTCACTATTTTAATGCTGGTTATAATTCTATGCAATTTCAATAAGTTTTTTATTACGGAAAAGCGAATTACCCTTGTTGCTTGCTACCTACATGTTAAACACACCTCCCAGATCAATTGACTAATTTTCTTAGTGTACCCGATTCATTTCACTCTTTATGTCATCACTGACACTAACAATTACTCCTTTATTAATGTCCATTAATACATACCATGACCGAGTTAGTCAGCAACGGGAGACGGTTGCATGTGTTTTTTTTTTTAACTACTGGAAACTCGGATATTTCATTTTATAGCCAGGAAAACACACATAGAACACACGCAGTTTAGGGATACAATATACTAACGTCTTATGCCTTAGTGGTCTTGTCGCAAAATCAAAATTAATGAGTTTACTTTCCTTATCAGTTTCTTAGCCACAAATTTTCATTCCCACTGCTTTGGAAACTACAGCCGAAAAACTATCCGCACTTTTGTGTACATCCCCAACTGCTCAATATTACATGGTGATGGACTAGTGAAAAGCTATAAATTCATATTACCCACGGCCAGTAACTTCTTCCAAATCTACGTGTAACAACGCTTTCAGATCAACAAAAATGGAAATACTCTTGTTGAGGGAACACAATGTGTTATCACAATAGCCATGTAATGTACGTAGTGCTTCAAATTTCGAGGGCGTTCGATTTTTATTTCTTAAATTAAATATTTTCTGTGATTTACAGAAATGAAGTAAATAAGTAATCTTGTTACTAATTAATTTTTCCAATTCACTGCATATACCTAATTAACAAAGTAACATTTGTTCAAATTTTTGTCATAATTCACTTATTTTCTCACAGATTTTTAACAAATATTGATATGCAACAGGAATTTCAAGGATCGTCTGTGAATTAATAAAATAAACAAACGGTAACACGTACTTCAGATGATGGATCATGGTCAACATTTTTGCAATGTACTTCACTTATTTCCCCCTGAATTTTAGTACCAATCGAAGTATAACACGTATTTCACCTTTCTTCCGTGAAATGAGTAATTCTGATTGGTTATGGAGCTACTGCTTAGTTTTTTTTAAAATGGCTATGGAGTTTTCTATGGTAAAAAAATAATAAAAATGGCAGTAAAATATGTAGTAAAACGTTTATCCATACTACGTACATGCTTATTTATTACCACTAGAAACTATAGCCATTCCTCAAAAAATTCAAATAGCCATAGTCGTTCGGTATGGAAATACAAGTTTATATGAACTTCTTCCGTTGTTTTCTGGTCCTGAATCGATTCTGAAAGCATGTCACACGTTATGAAACCTCTTATCTATGGGCAATAAATACGTCTCCTTGAAAGCTGATGGGTAAAAATTATGAATGAAGGCAATAATTGAAAAGGTTTAAGAATTGATTTTTTTTATTTATTTATTATTATTATTATTCTAGTCATTTTCCTTTTTAATTTTATTGTTTTCTTTCACTTCTTGTGTAGTCGCAAATATTAAAAATAAGGTGTTATGTGGATTCCACGAATAGAAAAGACAATGACCTTTAGAAATGATAACCTAAAAAAAAAAAAATATATATATATATATATATGGAATCTTCTTATGAAGTTAACGCTTAACGGATGGGAAGGTCGTTATCACGATACAACAGGCAATATCGAGAAATGCCGCCCGTGCTGCTTCTCTACCAGCCCAAAGTATTCCAGTATACAGAGAACTTTCGGAAAACTTTAAAATGTGGCAGTTAGACAAGAAGCTAATGATATTTAAAATAACAACGTAAACGCTTATTTATTTATTTATTTACAAACTTCTCACCCGCAGGGCACTCAGGCCCTATATAATGGTAAGAAAACTGAGCATTACCAAGAATCAATACAAAGCAGTCACTTGTACAAAATTTAGACGTTAGACATTACTACTAGAAATCAGAATAACAGAAAGAACGTACTGTTTAGAAAGGAAAGAAACTCATTAACTATCTAAAACAGTGGTTTTGAATACTACATACTAATATCTTTTATTAAGATGCAGCAAATAAGTTTTCTTTCTGTTCATCCGCCATATTGCCAATTCATTCCTCCAATAAGCGCACGGCAACAAACATAATATCGAGGACTTCAACTATAATACATGGCATTCAGATAGCCTATGTGATATGTATGAGGAAAACTGAAATAATTACTGCTATTGGAAACCCTATTTTTTTCATAGCGTCTATCCTATAGAGCTGATATGGTGAAGAACAACAGGCGCATTACGCTATGCTATACGCCCCTTGAAATAAAAATGGGAATAATGAAATGAATTAAAGAGAAAATGTTCCTGTTTATATACTCTCCGGCACGACTATCAGATCAGTGGAGTTTACAATAAATCAATCAATACAAATGTTAATCGTATTTAACAGTCACGGGCTTGAACCTCGGTCCACTCAAAGAGCATACTCATAAAGCTGACAACTATATAGTTATCAATGTATCCGACTATACAGGTTGTTTCAAAAATGATGGTCAATAATTTAAAGGTGAAAAGTATAAACTAAAATAAGCAAAAAAAAAGTCCCAGTGAACATCGGGCCGCAAATGAACAGTTTTCGAAATAATGCACATTTTCTGTTAAGATCCGCCACTGACTATCGGAGCACTAGTTTAGCAAAAAGTTGTGAATCCTTTGCTAAGGGTGGTTTTATTAAACATAAGATGATACATTTTTAATTTTTAGTTTAAGCACCACAGGATTTTACAAAAGGTGTTCAAAATGCTGTCCTTGCATCAGTAGTCTTTGTAGTATTCTCTGCATTGAGTTACGAATCCTCTCAGGCATTCCTGGGTCATTTCTGATTTGCTGAAAGGCTCCTTCAACTCGCCGCTGCAATTCCTCAGCTGTGCTAATGTCAGAAGTGTACAAGAAGCTTTTTTCATGACCCCAGATACAAAAATCCATAGGATTTAACTACTCTTCGTTGCTGTAATCTCTTTCCATTTTGAATATCCTTTGACAAGTACAGTACTAGTATGCCTGCTACGTCTCAGAGCATTGGTAGAGGGGAAAGGGAGAGAATGAGCATAACCTAACTTAAACAAACAAGTCAATGGTGGATCCCAACTCTGTACAGTTCACCTTGTCAGTGGTGGATCCCAACTAGAAATGTGCAAGATTTCGAAAACGATTCACTAAAGACCCATGTTTACTAGGCTTTTTTTGCATATTGTAGTCTGTACAGTTCACCTTTAAATTATTGACCGTCACTTTTGAAACATCCTGTATAGTTATCAATGTATCGCCATAAACCTTTTTCATGTCATATCTTCAACCAAGGATTACATTTTGGATTTCCTAGATATTACTACTAAATAATACACTAAATGCCCGTGTAATATTTAGTATTCTAAATTAAACTACTTTGTAACTATAAAAGTATTACGAAAGGAAAGACTGCACGCTTGATTTTTTTATTTTTTTTAACGAAAAACTATTAAATGATGAAATTGCAGTTGGCCGGTACTTTCGATAATGTATAACAGGAATTCAAAGTGGAGTTCTCTTGACTGACAAGTTTCCTTAAGTTATTTTAGTCTGTCGTTGTATATAAATAGGCAGATTAAAAATTACTGCGATTCAATTACTGAGAGTGAATAAAAAAATTACCTGCTTTGTATAAATTAAAAATATATATATATTTTTTATCCTTATAAGTTATTTTCTTTTTTGTTTACATTTCAGTAACTCGCAGCTATGTCATTTATAAAAAACTTGGTTTTCCTTCTGCTGTTAACAGTTATTCAAGGTAGCTCGTTATTACGGGTAAGGAGACAAAGTAAGTCATTCTATTTTTATTTCAAAATCTTAGGTATTTGTTAAATTTAACGAACCTGAAAATATTGCAACACGCTAAGGAGTGGAAAAAACGACCTATATCCTTAATTAATACCTAAAGCTTCCAGTTTTGGAATTTAAAAGTTACAGAAACGCTTTTTGTAAATATTATAATCAAAATGGATATAAATGTCTTCATATATTTTTTTAAATATTCAAATAGTTACAAAATAAAATGAGAAAGAAATTCTCTATGTCAGCTGAAAAAAAGAAAAAGAAGGGAAGTTGCTATATTATTACCATTCATTTTATTTCAAGCTCACAAAACAGCTATGGTTGCCACCTTTATCGGCGATATTTGAGTATCGGCGGACCAGTTCGCAGGGCAAGTTCATCGGGCAACGATGCACTGATCTCGGATGCTCACTGCCATAGTGATTATTATCATTAACCATCAAATCTGTTTATTTACCTCCAGGTCCTTTACAGGCTGTTTAGCCAGGAGAGGGGATAATGTTATTTCAAAAAGAGGTACAATATATCATTGTTCCATCTGATTAGAAATTAATCAAAGGAAGTCTATGAATATGACCTTTAAAAATATAAAATTTCTTTGATTATGCCATTTCTTCAAACTTTGAGAAACTTAGTAAAATTATCTAGCAGTGAACACATAATGCACAGGTGGCTTGATTTTATCAGGGAGAACGGACTGAATTAATGTTTCACTGAAGCTTGTATCTATACTCTAGAGGATTTGCAGTTATCAAAAGAAGAGACCGAAGAGTTGAAATCGTGACATTCCCCCCAACCATTTAGGGACGGAACTAGGACGAAATAGCTCTGAAATTTCCCAGGAACCGTACCTCACAGGGAGAGTTCCCCGAAGCTGACCAAAGTGCAAGAGTGAGAATTCAAAAAAAAAAAAAAAAAAAAAAATATATATATATATACACATAATAATAATAATAATAATAATAATAAATAATAAAATAAAATAAATTAAAAAAATCATTATGCTGAAATTATTATTATCTAACCATACTGAGGTTAACAGTTATAACAAGACCAAAATATTCAGTGATATTCAAGTGATTAAATCATTATTAAGAGTTCTGCATGCCAAAATCAACTTGTACTTTCTACCTGTACTCATTTAAGTTTCTTTTTCCCTTCAAATAAATTTATACCGAATCTCATAGAAAAAGCACAGTAATTCGCCGTTAAATTAATTCTGCGTATCCAGTAATTCGTTGTTAAATTACTAGGAAAATACTCTTTATTCAAGAATTTTTGAGAAATTTTATTTTAGCTCAGATATCATATTTTATTACATTTGACAGAGTACAAATTACGAATGGATTATGTCTCAGAAGCTCGTCGTTCGTTAAGCTGAACTCATTTATCAGAGGAAACAATATTATATAGCGCTTAGTTTCTCAGAGTATCCCCAAAATAAAATTTAATCCACAATGTATACAAAATCAGAGTTCATTTAAGCATTCTGGAGGCCCGAAGCTCAGAGCACTGTTATCCCCTCCCCAGACTGCCCGAAAATATTAAGTAAATTTGAATATAAGTTCTGCGCCCCATCAAAGTTGGGGCCCGGAGTTGCGGCTCCCCTAGTCCACCTTATAAATGGGCCCTGGCTAAATAAAAAATTATACAAATTTTCTGTTTATATTCCGGTCAGAGGAGTTCACAAGACAGAATACAAGAAAAAAAAACATCGTATTTAGCAGTCACACAGCTTTGACCATGGTCACCTCAAAGCACATGTACTTATACACCCTTGTCCTTGACTACTCGGCCATACATTTGCAATGTAAACTAGTAGAAATCAATATAAAGTGTATTTAGTGTCAAGTGGTACCAAGGGTTTCCCCCATCTCCGCGTTGCTTTCATTATAGGTGTACCAGTTCACTGGGAAGGCCACATAGATTTAAATGTGGATGGATATTGTATAAGCGTTGATATTGTATATTTCAGTGGCTGAAAAAAATAGGGGGTGATGGACGCTAGAATGTAGTTAGGCCGAAAGGGGTTCATGCATGCGGTGAGAATTTGGACACTTTTAAAAATTTTTTATTGTGTGGGGCGCTCGCTGGCGATATAGGCAGAGTAGGGAGAGAGACTGAAGACTGGGGGGAAGACAGAAGTGTGGGGACGATAGAGAAAGCGACCCCAAGGCAGAACATAGTGTTTTGTGGAAGGCGCCACCGGTGGTTTCCCACATCTGCACCATGGTACTTTGTGAAGAATTTACAGAATCTCTGTAAAAGCCAGAAAAAGTGTAGTGTCTGGTTTGTGACAGAGTTGTGCTGTGGTCTGTTGTTCTGTCTCTGGCTGCTTAGCCGCAAGGCCCCTAAGGGAACCCCACGTTGCCCGCCACCACCACTGGGAGGTGAGCCAGGCTGCCCATTATACTCTGGCTGGCCTCCGCCAGGGTTGCCTAAGCTTCCTGACGGAGACCAAAAAAAAAAATAAAATAATAAAATAAAATAAAAAAAAATAAATAAAATAAATAAAATAAAATAAAAAATAAAAATAAAGTAACAGATTAAAAAAATAAAAAATAATAATAAAATAAAATAAAATAAATAAAATAATAAAATAAAATAAATAAAATAATAAAATAAAATAAAAAAAAAGAGAGAGAGGAGCAGAGAAGAAGAGAGGATTAGAGGGGGAATGAATTTGGGTGGGTTGACAGGGGAGAATAAATCCACCCTAATTTAGGCGAAGAATAGGAAAGAGTGTGGGTTTAAAAGTCACAGGGGACAGGCGCCCTTGTGTAATTGCCAATGGCATAGTGCCAACAAATCCCGCACTGAGGTCAGTGCCAGCAATCCCGCACCTAGATCGGTGCCAGCAGTATATCCTACCCATTTCGGGTTTGCGATGACTTAAATCCCGCACTCCGAGGAGTGCCAGCATCCCGCACCTTGGATGGTGCCTGCAATAGATCCTACCCTATTTGGGTTTGCATGATTATGTCTGCTTTTTTCCGGGGGAATGGAGAGTTATCCCACGCCGGTCCGGTTTAGTTCTTGGGCTCTGAGTTCTGCAATCTTAGCTCGCCTAAGTGCAAATGTTTCTTGCGCGTAGGTGGTTAATGCCTTATAGGTATCTTCCTCGAGTAGCAGAGTGGATTCTTGATTGCGAGGGTTTCTCTGTATTGTGGTGAGGAATTTAAGCCTAATGTTGTCGTAGCTGGGGCACTCATACATGAGGTGCCCCCAGGACTCCTCTTCGCCGCAGTGGCAACGTGGATCATTCTCAATTCCCATGGCGGTCAGTTTTTGTTGGAAGGATCCATGGCCGGTGATGATAAAGGTCACATGGAGGCCAGGCAAAAACCAGGGTGGAGGTTCTGGGTGAGTTGAACTTATGGATGGAAGGAATCGTTTTGTGATGGCCCCTTTTGTTGTGGTGTCCCAGTCATGTTGCCATATCTCTTGTAGATGTTGGGTTATCCGTTGTCTTTCCTGCCTAGTGCCGTTTGTGGTGTCAAGTTGAAAATTTAGCAGTTGGGTTGGAACTCCCTTCCTTAAGTGATAAAAAAGCCCTCTTTTAACCACTTCTAAGTATAGTGGCTGACATCCAGTTATTACTTGCAGAGCAGGGGTGCTGACGGTGCGGCAGGCCCTGCAAATTGAAAGGAGCATGAATCTCTGGATTGAATCCAGCTTACGTTTATTTCTTGCTAGGATGGCTCTTCGGTACCAGATGGAGGCACCATAACACACAATTGGCACGTATGCCGCTTGGTATATGAGAGTAAGAGCTTTGTGCTTCAGCCCCCAGTCTGCCCTGCTGACCCGCCTTATCATAGCACTGTACCTTTGAATTTTGTTGGCTAGATACTTTAGGTGGTAGAATAGTGGGGCATGCCAGTGCCCCACCAGGAGAAGAATTAGGGGGTGGCGAGGAGAGGAGGGCAACAGGAACACTGTCGCCTCCTCCCCGCCAGGAAAGGGAATGAAAGTGTGTTGGGCTAGAGCTCAACACAGGTCGCCAATAGGGCATGTGGCAGCAATTACTGCTGTTCAGTTCAGTTCAGTTGTGATGTTTGGGTTTCCAGTCCGCTTCGTTTTCTCAAAGGTCATTTCAGTCAGTTTCAGGATCAAGTCTGGTTATCTCAGTTCTAGATATGAGCCCGAGTCGAACCCTATGTACCAGGGTGCAATCGGAGGGTTGGAGTTTGCACTCCGTCCAGCATCATTTGGGGACATCCTCCGTTCACTCTCGCTCGTTCTTGGTTCATTTAAGTGGGTATGTTTTCCTCATCAATTTTGGTTTTCTCCTGTTCCTTTCATTTTTTGGTCAGGTAAAGTCAATGTCCTGGTTTGTCCGTCGTTGTAGAAGGCAAGTTCAGTTCTTCTTCAGATGTAGGCATTTTGTGCATATCAGCTGAATAGTGTATGCTCATCTTCTGTGTACTGGAGATGATGTTCTTAGTTCTTTGGTGGTGGCAGCAGAGCTGTGGTCTTAGTCAAGTCGTGGGAGGTCTAAGGATGAAGTCAGCCTAGCACCCAAGTTATGAGGTGTTCATTATCTTGTTTTAATTAGTCTGCTCCGTGAATTGCAAGTAGTGTTCTTCTTCTGGAGAACAAGTCTTGGGTAAATCGCAAAAGTGCCCTGTATTTCTCCTCCGTGTCTAGGAGATATAGCTCCTAGTCCTGCAGTGTATGTCTAATCTTGGTAATTAGGAGGCATCGTAGATCCTCGTAGTATTCGCATCTATGCATCAAATGATGCCAGGTCTATAGTTATCAACACAGTTTTTTAATCTCCAGTGTGCGATGCGCGGATAAAGTTTTAACCTTAGAGCTATAAAAAGTTATCTCTCTACCGTTCCAAACACTTTGCAGTCACAATAATTATTTTAGAACACGAGCGAGTTTGAAATCTTTTTCCGGAATACCTATTGCTATTCCGAAACAAGTTTAATAACCTACTCATAGGCGGACTTTTTCTACTTCGTCTAAGAACAATTAAACCAATCGTGCAATACACCTGGAACAGTACGGCTGGCGAAACTATCATACCGCCAGTCCATCATTGTGAGTAGGGGAAGGGGACTGGTTTGTATAGTTCTTAAAAATCACGTTGGGGGCCGCATAGTAATCTCGTGGGGAACTCAGAATTAATAGTTTCACCTCTGAACAGACGGACCTTTCTTGTCGCAGGACCTCTATATTCCTGTTCGGCCCCTCAAGCTGCTGGGCTTATGATGTGGCACAATTAATACTGTATACTTATTTGTGCATTTAGGTTTTCTACAATTCCACTGTAAAGGAAGAACTACACAAAATTATTCCATGAACGAAAGAATCAAAGGATATCCATAATGTTTTTTGAAAGTTTCATCACGATTTTGTAGAAAAGACAAAAGAAGTTACAAATTTTATTGTATATCACTACATCATCAACAAGCATTATATGAAGAAATCTCAAATTTAGATTATGTTATGACAGCAGCAATAAAAAGCTACAAAAGTAAATTCCATTAGAGCTATAACAGCACTGCAAAACAAATTATTAAAATCTCTTTTAGATGCAACTGATGCACATTATAGAGACTTTCGCCTTCGTAATGAAGTGCGGTGGTTGAGCAAAGGGCCTCAATCTTGTTAGATAATGCAATATTTCTTCAAAACAAGAAAGAGCTATAAAAAACTGGCACAACAATGAAATTTAATAAGATGAATCTAGAGTTGAAAGTGGGTGAAAAAGATAATTTTTTTTAAATAAAATTAAAATTGTGTATACCTCAAATTTGCAAAAGAGATCGCAACTATCTTTAAAATTTAAGAATGAGTTGAGTTGTAACGTTAAAAACACATGTTTATGAATAATTCACAAATGTATTAAGAATTCCAAAAGAAATTTAGCGGTTTTCGCAGGATTCCACAGAACTTTGTTTTTGCTTCATCGTTTTACTAAC
This sequence comes from Mastigoproctus giganteus, assembly GCF_048544385.1. Lineage (NCBI taxonomy): Eukaryota > Metazoa > Arthropoda > Arachnida > Uropygi > Thelyphonidae > Mastigoproctus > Mastigoproctus giganteus. The sequence continues at coordinate 65,910,932 of NC_143575.1, forward strand.
ATCAGAAAAGTGGCTGAAAAGGTCGCATTATTATTTGAAGTGGACTATGCCTATCCAGTCATCATTGGAAAAAAGCAGTCTCTACTGGGATATTATTACCTAATCCAAATTTAGGAATAACTCAAGTTACTGAGAGTGAGGAATATAAGAAACATAGTGATAATACTGAAGATGATTATTTCTCATTATATGAAGTTATTTCGGAAATGAGAAGTTTTCTTTCCACAGATACTAATAAAATTATTAAGTCAGGAAATATCATAATGGACAAATGGTCCAACGTTGAAACTGTTGCTACTGCATTGATTACTTAGAATGAAACGTTAAAAGCTGTTAACGCAGAAATCAAAATAAGAGCCAATTTATTGGACAGAGTGGTGGTCCAGACATAATTGCAATAATTTCGGTTAGCACGGAGCGTACTCAAGAAGTTGAACCTGAGGTATTGTATAATGATGTAAGGGCAGAGTCAATTACGCAAAGGGAAGTACATTATTATATGCAGTTGTTATATATAAGAGGTTATATCGCAAAATAAAACTGTTCAAGCTAGGGATACTATATTAATATTTAGCGCAGCTGAGAATAGCGAGTTAAAAAACATAATACTTTTAGAGTTCAAAAACGCTAAGGTTAGATCATTAAGAATAGCAAAAAAGGGGGGGGGGTAGTATTAGAAATGGATTCGAGGGCTGATCTGGTTTTACTTTCTACATCGGACACTTTAGATACTGCAGTTATTTTAGCATCTGTTTCTAAAAAATATTAGGAGAAGGAAGATATTATTGAAGATCTATAGTATAAAAATTTTAGAAGGTTAAGGATTTACACTGGATGACAAAAATCTAAATACAAACAAAGTTCTGTATTTAGATTCTATGTCCACAGGGGTTTTTCTGCCCATCATTCTTCCAATGGAGGTTAAGACGTAACTCTTATTATTACTCAAGATGCAATGTATATAACAATATTTCCGGGCAAGTTTAATCATTGATATTCCAGAAAACGCCTGTGAACTTATGTGATTGACTAGTGATTTATATAATAGGAAAACAATCTCGTGCCCTAAAGACCTATTCAGCAACATGGAGAATAGAACATTCAGAATGAATAACAACGCCAATCCGATGGCGTTGTTATTCATTCTGAAATCCTGTTATAAGTTAGACCTCAGAATGCCGCAAAAATATGGTTCCTTCACTATAAATCTTGTGCTAAGGCTAACGTTGATAAGAGGCATAAGTGCTAAACAAAACAAACAATGTTTATTGGTAAACCAACAACACTACATAAAACATACACCTGGGATAACAGGAATAATTTGCTACATACATCATTCATTAGTGTATAACATTAAGGGTACATGTATCCAACATGTTTGTGTTCTTCATGACTCGGGCTACATGTGAGGCCTGACGTAGCTGAGTGGTCAGGAGCGAGAGTGCATAGCACGCGTTCCTTGAGTGGACCGGGGTTCAAGTCCGTGACTACTAAATAGGATAAATATTTGTATTGACGATTTATTGTAAACTCTACTGACTTGGTTGTCGTGCCGGAGTATAAACAGAAAATTATTTTATTTTACTCAATGATCCAATTCGCCTGTTTTAATACAAGTGTGTAGGTGTTACAAGTGTGGTAATGCTTCTATGGATAACAGTTGACTCATTACTCTTTATACTCTAATTGGCTAGTACTATGACAAGTAACATTACATCAGATAATGTTTTACTGAGGAGGGATGATGCTTATGTAGTAAATTAAGAGTATAAACAAATAGAACTTACCAGTAAAGAATTGTCTGGTTGTACCTCTCGGGTTCTACTCAAGTCCCAAGAAAAGAACGGCAGGAACAACAACAAGAACAAGATCCTGCACAAGGACGGGAAGAACAACAACAACCCTGTCCTTTGTCACTCACATGAATATATAGGTCCCCCCCTTCTTTCCAATACCATGTTCTCGTTGGCTAGGGAGCTCATTAATTGGGGGACAAATTTCCAGGGGCTGGTATCCGGGAACAAGGAACATCCAAAACGAAACTTATCGATGAGAAAAACGAATCTCACATCCAGGGGAGGTAAAAGTACCAAATATCTCAGCAGGTGTCCGCTGGACTCGGAAGCCTGATTTCCTGCATAAGAGCTGCTAAATGCAATCAACTAGCAGCTATGAGATTCATATTTAACCTTGAAGTCTATTCTGGAAATACATTAATCATTCCTTTCTGGAGAAAACTTGACCAACAGTTGCTAGAATTACATTAGCTCACTATGATGTGGCCCACTTAACAATAATCGGATAGTGTTACATTTCTTGTCCTTCACCAAGTAAGCTGAAGACTGATAGTCACGGGATCGAATTTCTCACTACAAGTACAGTAGTGGCCAAAAGTATGAGGTGACTCGGATAATTAATAGCCTTTTAAGGTAAGCACTAGGTGAGAATACAGCTATTCTACATCTCTACTAAGTCTAAATCTACTTCCTGTGTTCACTGAGTGAATGAGCTTAGCTCCAATTATTTATAAAATATCTAAAATGGGCAGGATATTTTGATGTGGAATTCTCTCATAAATTTCGGCCATTCATTATATAAACAATGATTTAGTCATAGTTTGCAGCAATCATGTAATGTTAAAATTATGCAAATGAATAGTCAACGTGCCATAGTAGTGTCATATGAAATAAGGATATCAGCAGAACAATATTCTATTGATGTCATTTCTATACATACGTGACTTTATACTATTAAAGTGCAAACGGGCAATATTCACAAAGTGGCAGGATTTTCTATACACTCAAGATTATTCATTATTCTACTATGTAGCCGAGTGGTCAGAGCGGGAGGGCAGTAGCACACGCTCTTTGAGTAGACGGGGTTCAAGCCCCTGACTGCTAAATACGGTCGATTTGCCAACCCGCACTTGACGTGGCAGATTATGGTCTATTTCCCTCAACATGAGTTGAGGAGGTTTCCATCCTGTGGGTTGATAATGGCTGCAGTTTGTGGTATATAGGTTATGTACTAAATATACAACTTGTGTGATGATTACATATTTTTCATTAACATTTTATTTAATATCTTTATCCCCATCTTTTGACTTTAATGGTACATTAAATTATTTAGATCACACAGTGCATGTGTTGGGAACATCTGACGTTAATGCTAAATCAAGGTTTTGGCGTGGTACCATTACTGATGGCTAGAGGACTACTAGAAGATTTTGTTATAAGTCAAGGTCTGTTTATCCATAATAAACCAAATAAATATACATCATTCCAAAGAAAGGGTAATCACACATTTGGGATACACTACGGACCCAAATATGACCAGACCAAAGGAAAAAAGACGTCTTACAGACCACATGAGAACAGTGTGGCAGAATCGGTGGAATGACTCCACTAAAGGCCGCATAACTAGAAGCTTCATACCAGACATTATAATAATAATAATAATAATAATAGTAGATAATAATAGAGTCCTAGATGTAGCTGGCCTGTCACGTGCAGGTGACGCATCCTGGCCTCTGCCGAGACTACGTCCACCACCTGGAAAGTCAAAGTGAACGACTTAGATTGCAGCCTTGCTGCCAACTAGCCAAATGGCGACCCAGGTCCGACACCTTGCCGGGCCTGCTTTATCTCCTTTTCCCGGAGGGGGTGGACACACCTGTCCTCTCATCTCCCTGCCAAACCCATTTTTCCTCTGGTGTGGTATGGGTATGCCCACTGAACATTTAGGGGCCACCTTCTCTATCGGTCCCTTTCTCTTGTTTACCCTGTTTCCCGGACCTGGTACTCTCCTGGACTTTATACAACTTACCTGGTAACAGGGCATGGCTCCTTCAGGAAGAAGCTACATGATTTTGGAATCTCGGACATAGCGCACTGTAGATGCGGACAAGAAACTTGGGAACACCTGCTCTACGAATGTAATATCTATGAAGACCTCCGTGGCCTGCTGCTTACCAAACTACGCTCCATCCTTAGAAATCCGGAGGCCATAGTGCTGCAGGAAGAAGAAAACTAAGGCTTTCACGCTTTTCGCTCAAAATCTCTTCGTCAGGCAAAGAGCGCTTCCACCACCCTGAAACAAATTTCAGACATTGGACCACCAAATACACGCAAAGAACACAACTGGCCATTGACGACCAGCTGAGTGACTACAGGACTTGAACACAAGAGGCGTGACAACCTACAGCAACTGAGAGACAACTGAGTCCTAGATGTAGCTGGCCTGTCAAGTGCAGGTGATGCATCCTGGCCTCTGCCGAGACTAAATCCACCTCCAGGAGGGTCAAAGTGAACGACTTAGATTGCAGCCTTGCTGCCAACTAGCCAAATGGCGACCCAGGTCCGACACCTTGCCGGGCCTGCTTTATCTCTTTTTCCCGGCGGGGGTGGACAACCCTGTCCTCTAATCTCCTTGTCAAACCCATTTTCCCTCTGGTGTGGCATGGGGATGCCCACTGAACATTTTGGGGCCACCTTCTCTATCGGTCCCTTTCTTCTTCTTTTCTTCAGCCTTCCTTCTCCCCACCCAAATATGTCTACCTTCACAGCGCATAGCCCCACATGTCAAAACTGTAACTACACCAAAATTGCTTTCCCGACCCTTTTCGGCCTAAAATAAAACTCATCCAGCGTACAATCTCTTCTCGCTCTTAAAGCGAGAAGAGATTGTATGATCAAACAAAAGCATCAACAGCGATTAAAGCAATTTTTTTTTTTTTTTTTAGGTCCTAGCCACTGAAATCTGAGGAAAGTAGGTGGCAGGACCTGCTAGAGTACTGATTCCTTACTGGTAACACTTGGCTAGCCTCCTCGTGGCGCGGTATGGGCAACGTTGGGTCCATTCAGGGGCCCGATGGCCAATAAGCCAGATGAACAATGGGCACAACAGACTACACACTTTAAATCTCTGGCTTGACAGAGTATTGTCACTCGATACAGAGAACACCGCGGAAATGGGAGAAATCCCAGGAGCCGCTAGACCCTCAACATACCAAATACAGTACAACAATAGTACGGGAGAATCCAATACTGACATTACGATATCCAGTAGCGGATTACGTAACATGTCTTGAATTGGCAATTAAGACCAAATTCGACTAGCAGTGATCATCGTGTCATAACATTCAGTACTGTAAATAGATATTTACCTAGAAAATCAAAATGATATTATGCCTGATATTGGTAGACGTAGCCGCGTGGTCACGACCGAGAGAGTGTGCAGCAGCAGCACACGCTCTTTGAGTAGACGGTCGTTTAAGCCAACTGTGAATAGGATTAACGATTGTATTCATGATTTATTGTGAACTCCTCTAACCTGATGCTCGTGCCAGAGTATAAACAAGATTTTCAACTAAAACTACAGATTGGTCCGTGTTTGAAAGTTCCACTTTGTCTAATTTTCCTGCTTTTGAATTGGGTTCTTTACAACAGGTTGCAGCTGGAAATCTTGCTGATAACGTATAACAGCGCATTCCACACTTGGTGGGGTGGTAAACTCACCAGTATGAGGAAGTTGGTGTATCAGGAAAGGCGTAGATATCAAGGATTACGACTTTAGTCAATAACTGAGGCGAAGCAATATCACAGAGAATATATACATAAAAAAAAATAATAATAAAAAAAAAAAAAAATATATATATATATATATATATACTAAAGCAATTAGCGATAGGGAAGCGAGAGTCGTGCACGGATTTTGTTAACTCATACGGTAATTCAGATTCATGTGGTCTACTGTATAGGAGCTCAAAGGATAAATTGGAAACATCTGAAATATTTGGAACCATCTTGCCATCCGTTACTGAAGCTATTGGATGGCATGATTCAGTGGAGGCTATTCTGGACAGATTATTTCCGGCAGATAATTCAGAAGAGGATTTAGAATACCATACAGACGTGCGCAATAAGAATCGGTATTATGACAACAAGAAAATTTAGAACCATTTACAATGGAGGAACTAAAGATAGTGCTTAAGAAGGTCAATGTCAAAAATTTCCAGATAAGGAGATGATAGAAAATATTTATATTATGGTTCTTCACGACACTGCTTCATATTTCATTATTACTGTATAACAGATGTTAGTTAGTAGGTTATTTCCCTAATATCTGGAAAGTTGCAGTACTTAAATTAATAATAAAAAAAAGAGAAAAAAAACGCAAAAACCAGTGTCTGATCCTAAGTCGCATCATCCAATAGCGCTCTTGGCCAATTTAGGAAAGATTTTGGAAAGACTTATGTCATTACGTACGACACAAATACTACTGGAGAGGATGTTGATTTCATCTAAACAGTACGGATTCAATGCAGGCAGATCATGTGAGGATGCCCTTGCTGACTGTCATATCATATAGAAAATTCTAACTTTAAATACGAATTAGCAATATTTATCAATGGGAGTTTGCCTTATATAGATTGCGGCGTTCAAGGTGTCCCATGAAATTGTTCTAATTATATAAAAGTTATTTGACAGGAAGACGAAATCTAAGTTTTACTCTAGTATAAAATCAATGTCCACAGAGCGTCTCCAAGGATCAGTATTGGTGCCCCTGATATGGAATATGGTAATACAAGAATGAATCGAATCGACAAAGATTTCGAAAACTGTAAGGTGACAGCTTCGCAGATGATCTAACCATTATTCTTAGTGGCAGGTCAAGGGCTACTCTTGAGAATAACAGATTTATTCTATTGGACTGAAAATAATAAGTTAAAAATAAATCCGGCTAAGTCCAAGATGATGATTTTTAAAAACAAATTAGATATTAATTGTCCGCCAGCAATAAAAATTAATGGAGTACAACTACCAATGGTATTTGAGAATAAGTATTTAAGAATAACCATAGATTCCAAGTTAACATTTTTCAATTATTTAATGTGTCTTACTGACAAAGTCAAAAAGGTTTACAGGATCTATTGTTAGGATATCAAGAGTATAACTGGACATGTCCGTAAAACTAAGATTATATTATGAGGCAGTGTTGCTTCTTATGGTCTCTTACGAAGCAAGTATCTGGTTTCAGCGAGCGGTAAATGTCAGGACTCAAAGCAAAGCTATATTCCCTTCAAAGATCTATGCTCTTAACTATAAATCGAGTATGCAGAACAGTTTCAATTGCTCTACAAGTTTTGTTAGGAGCTTTACCAGATTTCATTGATATATCGGGCTCTTTGTTTTAGAATAAAAAGGCAGATTCCTACTATAATCCTTGAAATGAATATAAGTTTACAGACAGAAGGAAAACAAGAAAGAAAGATATTTAAATTTGCTAATTAATTAAATTTACTAACCAATGACAATGGTCTTAGGAGAAAACTTAGGAATGAAATAAGATTGCGTTTCCAAGGTCAAGAAGATGCTCTCTTATAAGTTAATAATGTACATGTATTTCAGTCTTTTCAAGATTATGCTATCGAAGTTTAAGAGAAGGCTTTACTACAGCAATGGCAATATACAGGACTGACGTTCAGTTCATACGTAACTTACTTCTAGGTTACACACAGTTCTGTTGCACAGTTAAATTTTTTTTTTTTTTTAATTAGTGAAACTACAAGTATGGTTTGATGTTTACTTGCAGATTAAATAGTATTCAATCATCATTAACAGTCATTAAGACATAAACAAGTTTTATAATTTTTTTTTTTAAATAATCAGTGGAACTATAACAAGTATGGTCTGATAATTAAGTTCAGATAAATTTAAATGACATGAATTATTAAAAGATATGTCTCAAAAGTATTTTTTTTTCTGGCCCACCTTCCTGTGGGACGGACGAGTACCTGGAAGCAGCCGTCCTTGTGGTTGCTGCATTGCGTAACCAAGTGGCCTATTTTACAGCGTTCTCTATAATCGCATAACAAACGAGCCGGATTTGAATGCGAGTTCTAGGTGCCGCCACAGATGTCTAACGGTTGGTATAACTTAGCGCTTACAATACCGATCAAAATCTTAATACCAGTATTCCAAAAACAAACGTTTTTCTCAATAAATTTTGATGACAATTAGGTGCAATAAAGCAAGGAAAAAACAAGTACAGTACTGTAATTACTTGAATTCATGTTTTAAATAAACTTTTACTGCAATAATAAATATTCTGAAAAAAAATCATTAAAATACAGTTATTCTAAAAACAAAGAAATACATGTTGTTACTGCAAAGTTTAGTTATGTTTAAGCATCATTTAATTTTGGTACATACAGTATTTGATTAGCGGCAGAAAACGCCCTTTCGGATTCTATTCTGGTACTATTGTACTGAGATAATCGTAGACGATCTCAGTCCATATTTTCTAGGCTTTGTACTTTTTTAGCAAAAATAGTTAAAAGTATTTCATTAATTTCCGACTCAAGTTCATCTTTTAAAATCGCATTGGAGTCAGGCAATTTCTTATTTTGGAAAGAATTTGCGGAACACTGATGTTCTGTTCCATGTTGGTCTTCCGTGGTTGAATTATTTTCATCATTTTCTGAAGGAGAAAGACGTTTTGAAGTATAATTTTCACTATAGTATCTTTACTGAGTCTGGGAGAGAGCAAAGAGTGAGGGATAAAGAATAAAGAAGAGAGCAAAGAGTGCAGTTAAGGAATTCTTCACATATATAAATGCAAAGAACAGAAAAACAAATCAGATTGGACCCTTATGTAATGGACGTGGGATAGTATTAGATACCATAGCTGAAGTTGCAGATGAACTCAACAGTTACTTTGCATCGATATTTACATAAAAAAAACCCTTGTGTCAATGAGATGTTATGGAAGTGAAGTTGAAAAAATGTAATTAATGACGTTGAAATTTCAAATGATAGCATGGTTTTGTAAAGGGATAATCATGTTTAACAAATCTGGGTAGGCATTTTGACAGGCCACTCGTGAGCTGGATTTAGGGAATAATGAGAAAACTTTCGCACCTACAGGCGAGTAAGGCTCCTGTGGATGATGGCATATACCCTATAATCTTAAAGGAGACGGCAAGTGAGTGCATTGAACCATTAAGGCTAGTTACGAGAGCATCATTGGCCTCAGGAGAGATTCCGTTGGATTGATGTAAATTGGAACATAAAGGCGGTTCTAGGAGTGTAACGGGATTTTACCGAATGGCCAGTCTAACTTCAGTAGTAGGGAAAATCATGGAGGCAATGATCAAGGGTGCAATTCAGGATCATTTAGATGGAAATGGAATTCTGTAGGATACATAGCATGGTTTTGTAAAGGGAAAATCATGTTTAACAAATCTGGTTAGGCATTTTGACAGGCCACTCGTGAGCTGGATTTAGGAAATAATTTCGACATTGTTTATTTGGATTTCAGCAAAGCATTTGACTCAGTTCCACATGAGTGGTTACTTTATAAGTTGGAGCAGGCTGGAATCATAGGGAAAATCCTTAGCTGGATAGCACGATGTCTTAAGGGCACCAGGCAGAGGGTTGTTATAAATGGTTGTTCCTCAGATTGGATTAATGTAAGAAGTGGGGTTCCCCAAGGATCAGTATTGGGACCACTGTTGTTTTTGATTATCTTAAATGACATCTATGAAAGGATGGAGGGTGTGAGGTCTAAACTTGCAGATGATGTAAAGATCAGTAGAGTAATTAATGATCGCCGCCAAGCAGAGCTTCAAAGTGACGGGGTGGTCAGAAAAGTGTCAGCTATACTTTAATTCAGCAAAACGCAAGGTCTTACTCCTGGGGTACAGCAACCCCAAAATAACTTATACATTTGGTTGAGTTGAACTAAAGTCAGCAGTGGAGTAACGGGACTTGGATTTACGATACGGCCAGACATGAAGTTGTTCGAGAATTGTGGACAGGTTGCACTGTTGCATGATGCCCTATCGATGATTTATCGAACATTTGCTAGTAGAGATAACGACGTCATAATCACATAAAGGTGATTTTATAACCTTTATGTGATTAAATTATAAACAGTTATTTTTTTTAAAAATTAGTATCGAAAAACCGGTATTTTTTGTATCAATACCAGAAAAAATTACCGGGATCTCGGTATTGTAAGCCCTAGTATAACTGTTAAAGACATGGTTATTAAACGTGTGAGTGTAAATTGCCAAACCAACTAAGACTATGTGGCGTCAGTTTTATGCCTGTAAACTATGTGTATTCTATGGTCTATTTGCTGGACGAAAATCCGGAGATAAAACTATGCAACCCTTGCCTGGGGCAAACTAACTCTGCAATGGTGTGAACAAAGTCCACAAAAATTTTTCGCGTCGCTGACGGGATTCGAACACGAACCAAAACACCCGGCGTAGGGAGAACCGTAATTATATCCACTATGCTACCCTGAGGTTGTTGAATATATATTGTGGAGTACCGTATCTCAATATCCCAGAATGTGTACTTGTGCCGCTTTGTTTATTTGTTCCAGATAGGTAATGAAAATGGATCAGGATGTGTGTTAACGTGAGAGTTGAATTAATTTTAACGATATCAATTTTGAAGTTTTATATAACACTGGAATTTATGTGTATTTCAACCGAAACACTGCAAAATGCTTAGCAGAGTCATTCGACGT